>NC_141039.2:40167500-40230000 GCF_052040795.2 Danio rerio
ATAAATAAATAAATACAAACAGAATACAAAAATCATAATAAACGAACAAAGTTCCGCTGTGATTAAGTAAAGTCACACTTAATATGAAAATACATCTGAGGTGGTCAGAAGTTCATTAGAGGCATTCATATTTTTTGAAAGACATCCTCTTTGTTTTTTATATAGTATGTATATTGTACACATTGTTTCAGTTACATGAACAGTTCAAATAGTAACACATTACTTTAAAATAATGACTACTAATATTTAAGTTACTTTTTAAAAAAATTGTAATGCAAGTTGCTTTTTAGTTTGATTTAAAAAATAAATTCCTGAATTAAAATGAACTTAGTCAAGTTAAATCAAACAAGCAATGAGAGAATAGTGTTTTCTGAATGGACAGTGATTTAACTTTTTATTAAGACAAAAAGTACAAAATTAGCAAACACACTGCTTTAAACTTTCATTAATTTGTACATATGAAATGTGTAGCTCTGGGGTCAAGTTCTCTGAAGGTGATATTATTTTTTATATGATTTTTTAAAGGCAATTTAAGGTATGGATTATACAATGTGTTGTTAATTGCAGAGATCCTCTATTTAGACAAAAAAAGCAGAAAAAAGCCCTGCAAGTCAACTTAAAAGTAACATAACACATTACTTACCATAAAAAGTAACTCAACTTACTTTTTTGGGAAGTAATTCAATATTATACTGCATTACTTTCTAAAGTAACTTTCCCCAACACTGCTTTTATTAATAATAATTTAAAAATTGTGAGTTTATAAGCTTTCTAGCTATTTTTCATGTATATCTGTTACAATCATCAACGATGCAGGCTTGTAGATCGCTGGGAATCATTCACTTTCACACGGCCTTCAATCCTGTCACCATATGGACTACAAATCCTGTCGTGCACCACACACACACACACACACACACACCTGTTCTGGTTTTCCACTGATGACTCACACACACAAAAACACAGCTGAACTTCATCATTCATTCATTACCTGGACTATAAAGAAAGCACACCACACACACACTTCTTTGCTGAGTCTTGGTAACTGTTTTTATGACATTATGACATGTTTCCTTTGCCTTGTCATGTTTGACCCTTGCTTTGTTCTGTTTGTTTACACCGCTTGCCGCCTGTACTGACCCATTCGCCTGTTATTTGACCATGACTCTGGATTGTCTCCGTTGTCAGCATAATCACATAATAGGGGTGTCTGGATCACAACCCACATTTTAAAACACATGTGTCCGGTGGATTAATAACTTTTTTGAACTTGTAGGTTAATCCAGCATCTATAACAATTGGAGAGAGATCGCCTCCCACATCATTCAAATCATGTGTATGAAAGCATTTTGGCTTCCCTGTAAAATATAATGATGACCGAAAAAGTTGTGGTGGGACCTAAATGCTTTCTTAGGTTATTATTTAAAGATGTTTTCTGTCACTGTTTGTTTAGCCTTACAATGCATTCAGTGTAAAGCTGCACAATTAAACATAAAGGGCTCTATTTTGACGGTCCATGCGCAGAGCGCAAAATGCAGGGCGCAAACACTTTCAAGGCGTGTCAGGACACGTTTTTGCTAATTTAAGGACGGGAAATCTGTCTAAAAGGGTTGAGTTTCTTTTCTTAATGAATTATAGGTGTGTTTTGAGAATAAACCAATTAGAGTCTCATCTCCCATTCCCATTAAGACCCAGCTGCGTCGCGCCAAGAGCGCATTCGCTATTTACAGGACGCAAAGTAAGTCTAAGTGAAAAAAAAGCATTTCACAAGCAAACTGTTAACAGTTGACAGTTTTTTAACAGAAAACTGTTAAACAGAGCGTCTACTGCGTGAGAATGAGAGGTAATGGAACTACTTTCACATTCGCTCTTGGATAGGGAAACCTTTACACACAGACATCAATTAGCCTATAAATAATTAATTTCGTTTGTTAAGCGCAAAGATGTGTTTCAAAACTATTTCTAAATTCAGTTCTAATTTCTAGCAAATGAATAAATGAACAATAATGACCAAGTGTGGTCAAAATACTGAGTTATTTCCAAATACACCTGCCATGCCCCATATGGTCTAAAACCTGACAGGTAGTCAAATCTAAGCTTGTTTTTAATAAAACAAATATAAATATGGATATATTAAATAATACTGCTAATAATAATAACATTATACAAAAGCAAATTGTTATGAATGAACTGAAAAAGCCTCCCGAGATGAAGAAGACATAAAAGCAGTGATTTTTCATATTTATGTAGGCTAGAAAATAATGTCTTGTAATATTTTAATCCTTTATATTTATATTCTATATCTACAGTATTCTTATTATTATATCCTATATATATCCTTAATATTTACATTTTTTCATATGTAAAGATATTTGCCTATTGCTCTCTTGTGCGTATTAAGCAGTGCGTAAGCGAGGCGCAACTCTGCGCCGAAGTTTAGACCGGGTTAGTTTTGGTCTAATGAAAAATCTATTATAGTTTCTCAAAATAGCAATGCTATTCTCAAATGACTCTTGCGCCAAGCTGAAACTACCAAAAGACTATTGCGCCGCGTCTTGCGCCACACTGCGCCGGGTGTATGATAGGGCCCTAAAAGATTGGGATCTCAATTCAAACCCGTGCAACATCTATGATAATGATTTGCATACTGTATGTTTATTACAGTTTTTCTCAGTCACTTTTCTCAGATCAGAATTGAAATTTGCAAAACAGTAAGTGCATTTCTGAAAACAATGTGTACAAATAGCAAAACACCATGGATAACCTGCAAAAGCCATTCTCTTGCTTAAAATCCTTAGTTAATCTCTCAAAACTAAATTTCTGTGTAAATGAATGTGTCAAGTCCTACTGTCGCTGTGTATGGATAAGACAGGTGCAGTTTTTTTTTTTCAGTCGCTTTAGTGCATTTCTCAAAACACTTTTTACAATTGCACAACAGCTAATGCATCTCTCAAAACAATTAGTACAAACTGCAAAACCTAGTGTATAACCTGCAAAAGCATGTCACTTGCTCAAAATGGATAGCTCATTCCTCAAAAGCATGTATTGGTGTCAATGAAAGTGTCAGTGTCATAGAGATGAAAAGTCCTGACACCATTGTTTATGATCAAGATGGCTTTGTCATGTTTTCATTATAACGGTTTACTCTGTACATTTTTTTCCAATGGAAAGAAGTCAGATTTTGGTGACACTTCCTGAAAATGCTCAAGACATCACTTTATACTGTTTGCAAAGCCATTTGAAAACTACAGTAAAGTTAGACATGACTGCATTTAGTGAGGTCTCTGAGTACAAGACACTGAATATGTATGTTTCACATTTGTACTGCATTTGCTCTTTACAATTCTAGTTTATTCACAGCATTGTGCAAAAGAATAAATACACCCTTATTTACAACAAACATACACTTCGTTTGGGTTGAGCTGTGCACTAGAGGTCTGCATTAGCTGTACCGCATCTCCTGCGGTACAGCCGCGGGACCCGACCAGATTTCTGCGGTGTGGGAATAAAGCGCGGGAGCGTTCAGTAACAGGTTTAATTTTAGACGGGAGCGTGCCGTCTAACAATATCGCTCCCGACTCCCGAGCAAGCGAGTACGTGTATGTATGTGTGTGAATGAGACAGCGTGATGCTGCCTTTAGCTTGATTGCTGCTGTGTGTGTGTGCGTGTGTGTGCGCACGAATGAGAGAGAGTTTTGTGCTGTTTGTGTGTATGTGTGTGTGTTTACACATAGGCTGTCTGGACTCTGTATAGCTGGGTGGTTTTCGGTTTTGTTCTCCCCTGCTTGTTAGCGGGAACAGGCATGCCGGGTTGAAAACTGGGCGGGGCGGGCAGCGGGACAACAAATGCTGAATATAAGAGGGAGCGGTCGGGTTCGGGCTAAAACCTGGTGGGAGCGAGATTCAAAATTTAGTTCCGTGCAGATCTCTACTGTGCACAACTGTAAACAAAATTGCAGTACATATTAGAACTGAACCTACAACATACACAGGTCTGTAAATCATTCATGAAATCGTTCAATTTAGAAGACATTTTCAGGGAAAAAAAGATTTGAAGATTTTTATAACATTTGCTAGACAGATTTTGACAACTAGTTCAACAATTTTGTATGTAAAGACTGAAGTAACGAAATAAGGACTATTAGTTTTATATGAAATGACTTTTTCAGCATTTACAAGTTTAGTTAAATTTGACTCACATGACATAAGCAAGGGCGAGGCAGTGGCGCAGTAGGTAGTGCTGTCGCCTCACAGCAAGAAGGTCACTGGGTCGCTGGTTCGAACCTTGGCTCAGTTGATGTTTCTGTGTGGAGTTTGCATGTTCTCCCTGCCTTCGACAAGCCGACAAGAAAATGAAGTCAATTTGTTTAAATGCGTGTGAGTGTAAATCAATATAATTTGCAGAAATAAATTATGGGGTTCTTCTCTAAAGAAGTTGTTACTACCCCGTTCAGAGCATAATTTTGGACGTTTTACACTATTACTAACATGGTTCAAAAGATGGATCTGCGACAGAGAAACTACGGGTTTTAGACAACACTCGTACTATGACAGTTCAGCTGAGAGTTACGTCTTTGGTTAGGAAACACGCCACTGTTCATTTTTACCTTATAAATCTGACTTTTACCTCATAATTCAGAATAAAAGTGTAAAAAATGTATATATATTTTTAACTCACAGTTTTGACTTTGGACTTTTTCATGTTTATTGGCATGTTCTGTTTCTCTCTAGTTATTCGTTTTTTTTTTTCACAGAAGTGCAAAATGTAAAAAACTAAACATAAAAAAATAAAATAAATTTTCCAATTCTGAGGGAAAAAAAGTTACAAAAAAAAGTAATTTATTTTTATTTACTATTCCAATATGAAAACAACCCCCCATAGGTTGCAGTAAAGAATGTGAGCGAATAATGACAGGATTTTAATTTTAGTGTGAGCTATCCCTTTAAATGCTCTCTCTCTCTTCCAGCTCCTGCTGTCTTTTTCTCCTCTGTTATTGTAGAGTAGCGTGTGAGGATTCGGGTCGCCTGCTAAGTGCTATTAAGGACATGTACATGAGGAAAATTTGTCTATGGAGAATAACATTTCCTATTGGGAGAAAGGAGACTAGGCGCTGACCCTCCCTGTGAAATTGTCAGCGATGATAGCGGCGCGTGGCGAAAGCATTTAAGGTTAAATCTAGCATACAAAATCCACTTTCATTTGTAATGCTGCTGCTTTCCTGCACCGGCGCAAAAGCAAGTCATTGTGAATTAATCTTTTCTGCTTCCCCTCTCTCCTGCGTTCACAATCACACACTCTCGCGCTAGCTTCTCCTCCATCTGTTTGTGTTTGGGTTAGTGTTTGTGTGTGTGTGTGAGAGAGAGAGAGAGAGAGAGAGAGAGAGAGAGAGAGAGAGAGAGAATGAAGCACAGAAACATACGTCCAAATACTCCAGAATGTCGTCTGGCCATTTATGGATGCCACAGATTGAGGTGCATCATGGGATTTCTCTCACATTCTGTCATGGTTCAGTAACTTCAATTATATTTTACCATTCATTCATTTTATTTTCGGCTTAGTCCCTTTATTAATCAGGGGTCGCCACAGCGGAATGAACCGCAAACATATCCAGCATATGTTTTACAAAGTGGATGCACTTTCATCCACAACCCATCACTGGGAAACACCCATACACTTTCACACTCTACAGTCAATTTAGCTTATTCAATTCTCCTATAGCACATGTCTTTGGATTGTGGGGGAAACCGGAACACCCGGAGGAAACCCACACAAGCACGGGGAGAACATGCAAACTCCACACAGAAACACCAGCTGACCCAACCGGGGCTCGAACCAGCAACCTTCTTGCTGTGAGGTGACAGTGCTACCCACTGCGCAACCGTGATGCCCATTTATATTAATTCTGTTTGTATTTAGTAATCTCTAAAGCTTGAATCATGAATGTGATCAGCTTTTTAAAACTAATTATCATTATTAATTATGAACTATCATTATTGACTAACAATAAGCTCAACTAAGGTAACTATACAAACTGTATAGATATAAATGAAGCTGTAATATGTGGTGGAGAACCAGGAAGTATTGTTAATCAGTGTAAAATACTATGACTACTATAAACATTTGCTTTCAAATTAGTATTATAAATCATATACACAGTCTAAAGTCTAAAGACATGTGGTACAGGTGGATTGGGTAGGCTAAATTGTCCGTAGTGTATGTATGTGTGTGAATGAGTGTATATGGGTTTCCCATGCAGTGATGGGTTGCGGCTGGAAGGGCATCCACTGCATAAAACATATGCTGGATTAGTTGGCGGTTAATTCCACTGTGGCGACCCCAGATTAATAAAGGGACTAAGCCGAAAAGAAAATGAATGAATGAATGAATGAATGAATGAATGAATGAATAGATAAATACAGTGACTGTTTAATGTTCTGACTAGAAATTCAGAGAACTGCTGTATATATATGAGCAAAATCACATGAGTGTCCCATCAGTGACTATATACAACCACATCGCACTGCTACAAGTGTGATATTGCATTTATACAACAGTTCGACAGCATAATCGTGTGTATAAGAAAATCAAACACTGAGAGTCTCAAAAGTAAGAGGACCTTCTTCCGCCATTTCTTCACATCTGTAGCTGACGTCAGAACAGCAGAAATCGTTGTTCATTCACTAACATCACTTTAGTGCTAGTATTTGAATGATTCTCTAGTGTAATGTTTAAAGTAAGGACAAAACAGGTGATTTTGCTTACATTTTAAGATTATAAGGCTGAATGACATGAAATGCCATTAGTCTACAAAGATTTCCCTGTATTTCTCTGTTGCAATCGGGAGATCACAATATTACTATAGTTTTACTCAGTAGCTTAATTTGTACAGTGTTCAGGTTCGAGTCTGGTGAAGCACAGTTCCACAAAATAGATAAAAGCAATGTAAAATTGAGGTAAAACTGTGTGGTCCCTCTTAACTTTTCTTAAACAGTTGAATTCAGAATTATTAGCCCCCCTGTTTATTTTTTACCCAATTTCTGTTTAACAGAGAGATTTTTTCAACACATTTCTAAACAATAGTTTTAATAACTCATTTCTAATAACTGATTCATTTTTATCTTTGCCATGATGACAATAAATAATATTTGACTAGATATTTTTCAAGACACTTCTATACAGCTTAAAGTGAAGTTTTAAGGCTTAAAAGGGTTAATTTTGGTTAACTTGGCAGGTTCGGGTAATTAGGCAAGTTATTGTATAACGATGGTTTGTGCTGTAGACTATCAAAAAAATTTAGCTTAAAGGGGCTAATAATATTGACCTTAAAATGGTTCATAAAAAAATCAAAACTGCCTTTATTCTAGCCGAAATAAAACAAATAATATATATATAAATATTATCAGACAAACTGTGAAAATGTCCTTGCTCTGTTAAACATCATTTGGAAAATACTTAAAAAAGGGGGGCTAATAATTCTGACTTCAACTTGGACGTTTGCTTTTGAAGACATTATAAGTTGGGTTTAGGATAATGGTTTGCTTGGTGATCTGTGTGACAAGCCACGCCATCCCCTAAGTAATATACTTCAGATTTGCTAAAATATAGACAGCACCCTCCAGTGGATTTGTCATCTGAAACATGCAACAAAATTGGAGCAACACAACGTATTTCAGCTTTAACAAAAATCCTGTAGCCTGATGTACTGATGATGGATCCATGCATTTTTATGTTGCCAAGGACAAATTTGGACTTTAGCAAATGTTTCCGCAGAAATTAAGACTTTTTCTTCTGTTTTATTCAATTTTGGTGAATCCAAACATGAATTCATGTACTGTACACTCAGTTAATGTAGTTACAGTTTTTTTTTTAAATATATATAACTTCAAGTTTGGTTTCTGTGCCGCCTTTCCTGTGTAAAAGATGCTTTAAGTTATCTGTTGCTCTTTCTTCTGGCATCAGCCAGCCAATTTCACTCACAGACCCACCGCTTTCTGCGTGTTTTCTCTTTTGGACCATTCTCTGTAAACCCTTGAGATAGTGTGTGTGAAAATAACAATTTCTGCAATACTCAAACTAATCTATCTGGCACCTGAATTCACCTTTCTACTCCACTCTTATGCTTGATCTTCAGCAGATCATCTTGACCACATCTATGTTGTTAAGTTGCTACCTTGTGATTGGCTCATTACCAGTTATTTGCAAAATTAACAAGCTTGTGATTGTGTGTATGTAAATGTTTGTGCTAGGCTTTTTATTTTATTTTTTTAGCCTGCAGTCTCTTGTGCGTTTGAAGATGATTTAATATGAAGCATTTTATGCTTTTAGTTTCCGTGAAGAACCTGAGCGCAGATGCAGTCAGGTACTCCAGAGTCTGTTTTCATGCTTTTTGAAAATGAACTTCAGACTGTGCTCTGTTTAAAGAAGTGCAATCGGGCAACATGCCTTGAATGGAAAGCAATTTGGTGGAGGGTAATTGAAGGGAAGTGATAAGCTCGGCTGTCACAGGATTCATTGCTTAAATTTCATTAGGATTTTTTTTTTTTTTTTTTTTTTAGAGTGGGGGGGTGTCTCTTTCAGTGTGAAATTGCTAAAGTGTTTATCAAGAGTGCCTTTGTAGATTATTCGTTTCTCTTTAACCAAGCAACTTGTGAATGTGCTTTTACCTCACTTTACGTTTCCCCTTTCCCTTTCATGGGTAAATATTCACCTTGCTTCAGAACACTCACAAAAATCAAATACTCCATTAATCTGCTATCTTCGAATCTGCTAATTCATTAAAATGATAAGCACAAGCAATTAAATAAGGCAGAGACACTCCTGGAGGACCTACTTTGATTACATCATGTCCTGTTGTCAGTTTAACACTACTGTACAATCACAGCAATTGCAGTATTTACAGTAGATCTGAATGGAAAGGAAAGTATCCTTGTTTCTCCTCATTTCCATGTTGTAACTGGAGGGTTTGGACAGGGCAGGGAGTAATACATCAATATCAAGGACCTAATAAGCAGTAAGTCCACCCTCACCCTTAAGGACAGTTTTTGTCTTCTTTGTAGAGGTGTCATACGAGTCCTGAACTGTGCAGTGAGATATTGAGCCATTTATCAAAAAGAAAAGTTAGTCCATTTGAGAGATGAAGTGAATCTTGTACGCTCTAGAACTTTCTATGAAAGCTCGCTGATATTTAGATGTGGTATTTAGAGTGGTAGTCTTCATAGTTGGGTGAACTTGGAGCGCAGTGAACGGTAGAGTACGACAAATAATTTTTTACAATCTTATTGCTGAAATAGTATAAGAAAAACTCCACTGTGATGTTATCAAGACTTTCAAAAAAAGGAAAAAAATTGTGTGAGACTGATAACGAGAAATGAGAACAATGTCAAATTTACATTCCTGACCATTGACGCTGCTTTAGAAACACCTCACATAAGTGGTAATTCGTTTTTTTTTTTTTTGTAATTTGATGCAAAGATGATAATATACATACATAAATACATATCAATATACATATGCTTTTTAAAAAATCTAAATATAACTTTTTTTTCAAGGATTTAAGATTCTGATGACCAGCATCATAACAGTCTTGTGAAAAAGGACTCTATCTTGGGGTGCGTTTTCCAAGCAATGACAGAACTCGCGACTGAACTATAGTACAATGCATTGTTTGGAAAAACCGAACGATGACCAAAGTTTTTCTGTCGCATATCCACCATTTAAACCACGTGAGTCATAACATAAAATGTCCATGATGACCTTACTGACCTTAATGCTTACAGTATGATGACGCGTTAAACACATAATTTTTTGTGCAAGTTATTGTTTTACACGCACTTGCATTAAAAAAATGCATATTAATTTTGCATATTAATAGAAATATATGTAAACGACACAAATATTATTGAAAATATTCCATATAAATTACTAAGCAAACGTGTTCTAATCTCATGTATAAAAAAAAAAATCCTATTTAATAATAATAATAATAACAATAATCATAATAACAATAATCACAATCATGACAATTATTATTATTATTATTATTATTATTATTAAGTAGGATTTTGCTTAGTTATTTTATTAATTTATTTTAAAAATTTACTTTTACAATTTAACACATTCAAGCCACTGCAGAAATTTTCTAACCTACAGGCATATGTCATACATACCTGCAAACACTCCAGTTTTTCCCGACCCATTATTTCAGACCCATCTCCCGTTTTTTCTGTCTCCCGGAAAACTCCCGGAATTTAACCCTATGCTTCTAAAAACAGCTCTAGAGATGTAGTTGCAAGCGTATAAGTTTTCAATGCAGTTTGCAGAGGTTTATTGGAACAACGGATTTGGAAAACACCGAATCAACAAACTATGTTTGTAATGACAAAACTTGCGACCTTAGTTAGCTAACGATGGTTTTCGAAAAAGCCGCCCTGATTATACTTGAATGCATAATTATTTTAGAATATGGGAATGTGATGTTAAAAAAAGTAGTAATTGCACAACAGGTTGCATCTGGTCCTATATAATCACCTCATATTCATAAGTATTTCAATAGCATGTACAGTTAACGCTCAATCTAATTTTTTGTCTGCTAGTATCATTACAGATTCCACCCAGCATGTTTTACAAGCTGACAGCAGACATTGTGGGTTGAAGCATCCGCAGGATTTCTCCAGATGTAAACCCTGCAGGATGTATAGTGTGGAAGATGACAGTAATGCCGTCAAACTTTTCTCGCACTGATCTTAGACTCAAGAGACTGCACACAGGGTTTACTTTTGTACTGGAATAATTACTAGTGCAGTGCAAATGTGGTACGTTGCCTCTTGGCCAATACAAATTATACATGTTTGGAATATGCTGATGTCTTTTTCAAGTCTTCATTCATTCATTTATTCATTCATTTATTCATTCATTCATTGATTCATTCAAGTCCCTTTATTAATCAGGGGTCGTCACAGCGGAATGAACCGTCAACTTATCCAACATTTGTTTTACACAGCGGATGCTCTTCCAGCCACAACATAACACTGGGAACTTTATTTGAGTCTATTTGTGTGATAGAAAAAAATACTATAGTAAAAAAATGAGTGTATCAGCTATTAAGCTTTACTACAGTTATTCAATTGGATTCAGTTCAAGTTTACTTGTATACCGCTTTTTTTTAATAATTATTCTTCCAAAGCAGCTTCACAAAAGTCCACATTATTACATTACAGTCAAAATCAGAAAAGTTAAGGAGTTGTGTAAAGGGTCGGCTGTATATAAATGTAATTAACTTGCAGTTATACAGTATATAGTGTCTTTCCATTATTGATTCATTCAGTTTCCTTCGGCTCAGTCATGCAATTATAATATATGTACAACAAAGTGTATTTGCGTTCTCGGATGGTTGGCATCACCTCTTCACAGGTCTTGGATCTGATCAAGTGGCACTCCACAATGTAGATGCTGTTCATAATGTTTTTTTATTTTCCCAGATATTAATGTAATATGAAAGAATGTATTTGAAGTTGAATTTAATCGTATCCTACAGTTATGTGATTGTACTTTACTAAAATATGTTTTTAATCTAGTTGAACTGAGAAAATGCGTCTGAGCCTCTCTCAATATCAGGAAGACTATTCCAGAATTTAGGGGCCATATATAAATCGCTCGACCTCCTTTAGTGGACTTTGCTATTCTTGGTACTACCAGAAGTTCTGAGTTCTGAGATCCTAAAGAGCAGATGTGGTGGTAGCATATACATATAATATTACTTGAATGCTGTGGTAATATATAAACTATAGGAGTAAATCAACCGCCACTGTAGTTTTAAACAACTACAGGCTACCATAGTAAAAACTTAGTATACTACAGTATTTATTAGTTTATGGGTCAACAATAGTTCATACAACAATATGCTGATCACTTTGTTTTAAATACTATAATATACAGTATAATACACTTTATCATTGTATTGTTTAAAAACACTATATTATTTATGATACATTACTATAGTATTTTTTATGTACAGAACTGTCTCTTTAACTCTGTTTCCAGGACTGCTGCTGCAGTGCATTATTTGACTAAATGGTCTCTTGGCTCTCTTCGAGTATTAAAACTTTAACTCAGACTATTCGCTCAGTTTGGGGTTGGAAGAAATATAATATTTTATTCTAAAAGAACGGAAAGTTTCTTGCAGACACATGAGGCTTTTCCAAGAGAATGCAAATGTTTTGCTAGAACACAATGTTTCAGTGGAAAGCAGTAGTTTAATGGATGAATGCAAACGTTGTTCAGAGTGTGGAATGTTATTGTGAGATTTCAAGAGTATGCAAAAGAATGCAAATGTTTTTTTTAGAAGAATGTACCCTTTTTTTTTAAAGGAATGCAATAGGTTTAATTAGTAAAATTATCTCTATTTTTGCAGAAATGCAACATATTCTGTGATTGCAAAGTTTTCCGGCAGAGTGCAATACTTCTGTAAGATATCCCAAAATATAATATTCTCATTTTAATTTGTAATCTAATTTTCCCCTCATCATCATGTCTCGTCAGACAGGTCAGTGTTATTTGGCAACACTTTAAAAAAGGACAATAAGTTAATATTATATATTATCTCTAACATAAACTAAGTATGAGTAATCTTGTAGAGGAATTATTACACAGTTCAACATTTGCGAATGCATTAATACTATCAAAAATTGTAACATTAGTGTCAACATAAATTAGCTACTAACAACTTTATTTTCATTAATTAACGTAATCAACAAAGATAAATAAATACTATAATAAATGTGTTGTTTACTGTTCATTTAAGCAAATACATTAACTAACATTAACTAATGGACCATTAAATTAAAAGGTTCCCTGTTGATTTTTTATTAATTTTCCTATACGATTATATTACTATATTATTCAATCCTGTTATTATGCTATTCCTATCTTTAAATTAGCAATGCTACAACCGGACCAGGACCAGGGTAATAACCAGGTGTGGACGAGGTAAATCGTTAAAAGAAATTATTTATAAAAAAAATACATGATTAACAGACAATAATTAAAGCAACCAAAGTCAGTTTAAATGGAAGTCAGTGGTGAAATGCGTGTACATGGTAGGGAGCTGAGCTCATCATCCAAAACAAAATAAAACAATCAAATGTTGGACTCTATAGGTGCCATCTTAGGTGAGATGAAGTACTCGCCCACGAATCAGGAACCATACAGACTCAAAAAATCAGAAAATAATGAAAGCAAACAGGTCCAACATGACCTAACAGCATATATTTGAACTCTTGTCATTTGTTTTGTGTTATATATTTAATTGGTAACACTTTATTTTAAGTAACAATTCACACCATTTTCTACTTGCTTATTACCTGATTATTATTAAGATACTAACAGTTTGTTAGCACTTATAAAGTATTATCTTACCTTACCTTACAAACTATTAGTATGCAGCTACTGTAATTTGTAGAGGAAAAAGTCTTAGTTAATGGTTTGTTTATAGCATATATTTATAGCTTATATAATGGTTTGTTTTTGTACATTAAAATAAAGTGTGAGTGTGTGTGTGTGTGTGTGTGTGTGTGTGTGTGTGTGTGTGTGTGTGTGTGTGTGTGTGTGTGTGTGTGTGTGTGTGTGTGTGTGTGTGTGTGTGTGTGTGTGTGTGTGTGTGTATATATATATATATATATATATATATATATATATATGCTCAAGACAATATGGCTGGAATCAAAGCAACAGAATAATCCAGGCTCAATTCACATTCTGTTGTTTGCTCTTCATTTCAATTTTAATCATATTGTTCAGAGCCCAGTACAGAAAAAAGAAAGCAAACCTGAAAATTACACAAATCCAGACCAAACATCGATGATTGCATTGTGTATTCATAATGTTTACATGGGCAAATAAAGCATCAGCCATCTATCAGAGCCGCCAGCATAGCATTACCCAGATATGATTGCTTCTGGTTTACCTGTCACAAAACAGATGAGAGTGAGATGAAACGGCGCTGTTTTTCTTTTTATCAGGACGCACTGAGCCTGTCGGTGGGTTAAAGTGGCAGCGGCAGATACTGTAACCTGTAAGTAGCCCTGTCAATGGTCCGCTCCAATGGACATGAGCATATTGATCTCTTGACTTTCAGTTAAACGCTCCTTCAGGGGGTCTCATGATAGCGGCTCCTGTCTTTTCCTCTTCGCTTCTTTCCCTCTCTCCGTTTCTCTCCATCACATTGCATTCACAAATCAATGCGGCACTGTAACACCACCACAGGCCGTCTATAAAACACAGCAGCACATTTCCAGCGCGGAGACAGTGGCAGAACAGCGCTTCGTTTCTCCTCGACTGAATTATTTGTGTCCTCAACCACTAAATCATATTGATTAAAGCTTGTCACGGATTTGAAATGAGGTCCTGTGGGGTCACTTGCAGCAGAAATGGCAGTTTATTGGATTACAGGCTTAATTTGATTTTGAGTGACGAGCGTGCATTATAATGGCGCTCTCCCTGAAGAGCACTTCTCTTTACCTGACTCTTGAACCCTCCTACTACTTGAAGCGAAAGGACAAAACACGCGCTGATAAATACACTTGACACTGTGTGCGAAAACACATTTTAATGAAATGTGAAACCTCTTATACTGCTTGGAGAGATTTTGCAAATGCTTTTACAGTAAGGTGAATTTGTTAGCATTAGTGAATGCTATATATGCATGAAAGTAAGGCCTTATGATTTTTGTGGAAGAACATCATACAGTACATTTTGATTTTACATCACTGACAGAATCAAAATGTACTGTATGATGTTGATTGTCACAGTGTTTGGCAAAGTGTTAGGATCAACTCATTAAAGTAGGTCTATAGACTAAAAAGGATAGTTCACGCAAAAATGTATAGCCTACTCTGTCCTCATTTACTCACACTTGTTCTAAATCTGAGTTATATTTTTAATTCACTGTTAAATGTAAAAGAAGTTGTTTTGAGGAAGGTTGGAAACCAGTAGTTGTCAACTTTCACAGTATATTTCTTTACCATGGATGTCAGTGACGAATAGTTTAAAACATTTTTTCAAAATAACAAAAAAGAGCGTGTAACATTTTCAGGCCACCTGCTCTTTTTCAGACTTTATTAGACATCAGATGAAGAGCCGGTGTGCTTGAAACGTTACACGCTGTTTTTAAGTAAATAAATTTGCTACTTTTGGAGCTTTTGGTGTAACCCTAACCCTATATATATATATATATATATATATATATATATATATATATATATATATATATATATATATATATATATATATATATATATATATCAGACCGGCCCACCTCAGTTCATGACTGACTATATTAAAATAAGGTCATTTCCAAATCAGTTTCTAATGACACTATCACGTGTTTTTTTTTTTTGAGAAAGCAGCTGCTTTAGAACTTCAAATGTTCAACAACCCTAACAGTATTATATGTCTTAACAATAAAAATGAAAACAATAATACACCATGCCGAGGATCGAACCCGGGTCCACAGTGTCTTAACTTAATGTGCTAACCGCTGGACCACAACAGCGGTATACACACACACACACGTATACACAGACACACACGTATACACACACACACACACACACACACACACACACACACACACACACACACACACACACACACACACACACACACACACACACACACACACACACACACACACACACACACACACACACACACACACACACACACACACACGATTTTCAACAGATCAAGGATATTTCACAGTATGTTTTATATATATTACTATTGCTGATAATGTTTTTAATTAATGTCAGCATAAACCCTGGTCCATGAAACATAACCTGAAATCACAGAGAATAACCTCATGGAGCATATTATTAACTATTATCATGACACAACTCTCTGGAATACTTGATACTGTTTGGTCATTCGTGACTTTCCAAGTATATATAATTTCCAGATAACAACCTCTGAAACAAAACGCACAAGTTCATCCGGGTACTTTGAATCGTCTTAACCATCAATGAATACCTCCATGTTTATACAACACTGTATTTGACTATTCAGCACCATCTTGTGACTGAATAATACATAGGTTAGTGTTTGCTTCATTCAGCCATTTTCATTTCCAGCCTGATCTCACAGGGAAACGTAAGTATTTTATGTTTTGTTATTTTAGTGGCTAATTTGTACGAGTTCAGTACGATTTTTACTTAGGCGTAAAATCCAACCCCACCCCTAAACCCAACCATCAATGGGGGATAAGCAAATCGTACTAAATGGTACAAATAAAATCATAAAAATTCCTACGAATTAGCCACTAAATCAAAACGTTATGAAATGCGTTGAGATTGTGTTGTAATTTCTGTCATCTTAGCATTTGATTAAATAACTACTACAGCTCAGAACAATATTTTGTGTCTAATTTTTACATTTTGTAGCAAGTAACCAAGTAATAAGTGACAAAGTAATTTAGTCGATTTTCATTGCAAAAAAAAGCCCCTCAGTCTTTACATTGTATTACCGATAAGCTTGTCAGGTTTGATTCTGTGATAACAACCGCCGGGATGTACTTTATGCCATACATATCAATCAAATTCACATCTTCCTAATTAAAACGCAGTACTGTTTGGCCATGTTTTGAACAGATTCACCTGGTTTCATCTAAACATATATATAGTACAAACAATATGATACAGTACATTTGCAGCTTCTTACCATCATCATCCACTATACAATCCATCTTTCCGCTTCAAATGCGCAGGTGTCTAATGGCACGCCATACATCCAGGTCTGCAGAAAGCAAAAAATAAATAAATAACAGCAGCCAAAGGAAATCATTTGGAGAAGAGCAGCACAGCTTCAGTTTATTATTCCACCCTAAAATCTCATTAAGTGTGACATTGAGGATTAGTTCAGAGGGAAAGGAGTGGAGAGAGAAGTAGCGACTCGCTGGCTTTTGTTTTGCCATCATTAATTCGCCGCTGAAGTGGCGAAGAGGAAGGCCCCGAACCGCTGATCAGAGGAGGCCCCCCGAATACGACAGCGGGACAGGAGCCCTCTCTTCCTCTCGGCGCGTCTTGCTGCGTCTGTGTTCTCCGTTCTCGTCTTTTCGGCTCTTAATTGGGGTGATTGGGCGGCGGGACCATCTGCCATGCTGACAAAGGCAAGCCTGCTTTGATTTATGGAGCCTCAGGCCACATTAGGCTCAAGATTTCGACAGTAAATATCAGCGCTCAGCAGCTCAGTTGGCTCAATAAAATCTGCATCGCTCAGGAAGGAGGAGAGCTGCGGCTTCTAGCTTCTTGGGAATAGTGTGGAGATGGTGAGAGATTTTTGGTTGGTGGATTTTGGGGGGAGGTTTAAGATGTTATTTGTAGCTTTTTGCAATTGTGATAAATTCATGCAGACGCAGTCATGCAGGATTGGAATTTTGCATAGGCATTTGGAGTGCATACCTATGCTGGGGTATCTTGGGAAGGCCAATTAAAATGTATAATTCATTCATTCATTCGTTTTCTTTTCAGCTTAGCCCCTTTATTAGTCTGGGGTTGCCACAGTGAGATGAACTGCCAACTTATCCAGCATTTTTTTATGCAGTGAATGCCCTTCCAGCTGCAACCCATCACTGGGAAACAACCCATACACACTCATTCATGCACATTCTTTATGGACAATTTAGCTTATTTAATTCACCTATAGCGCATGTCTTTGGACTGTGGGGGAAACCGGAGCACCCGGAGAAAACCCATGCGAACACGGAGAGAACATGCAATTTCCACACCGGAATGCCAACTGACCCAATCGAGGCTTAAAACTAGTGAACTTCTTGCTGTGAGGTGACAGCACTACCCACTGAGCCACCAATGTATAATTATTATTTCAGTACAATACTTGTGTCGGATCAAATTTAGCTGACAATAGACTGTTAGAAAAATGTCTGCAATAATGTGTGGGAGCTTGTGAATAGCTAAAATAAATTAAAAAAAGTTAAAACTATGAAACAGCGATGCGGTGGCGCAGTAGGTAGTTCTGTCATCTCACAGTAAGCCGCTGGTTCGAGCCTTAGCTGGGTCAGTTAGCATTTCTGTGTGGAGTTTGCATGTTCTTCCCGCGTTTGTGTGGGTTTCCTCGCGGTATATATATATATATATATATTGTTAATGAAAAAAGACGAGACTAAAACAGAAAAAAGATTCAAACCAACCATTTTACCTTTGATCCACTGCATTGTGCTGTTCATTCATTATATGAACAGCACAAGTTTAAGGACGGAATGAAATCAAAATGCTCTCTTCTTAATTTATATATATTTAAAAATGTCCATTTCCCACTAACATTTAAGCGCTACTAAGCACATTCTTAAACGGATTGTTTAATAAGTGCAACCACAGATACAGGGATACTAGAGTGTGTCTCGTCGATCAGCTGGATTGCCCATAAGCTGACATATGAGCGTTCTGCTGATAAATCGCAGCTTTAAAAATGCTCCAGTGTCCCTGTATCTGTGATTACACTCTGTAAACAGTGGTGAGTTCAGTAAACTTAATAGCCAATAACAGTCATTTCTGTTGAGCACATGAACACAATGGCAAATCAGTGATGTTTAAGAATCCACTCAAAAGCTTAAATGTTAGCAGGAAATGGATGTTTTTAAAATTTTAGTACCAATTGGTACCAAATTCCAGTATCATGCAGATGAATATTTATACACATCATTAAAATATCATCTAGATGGCTGCTTCAAAACTAGAAACTAGAAAAATGTATCATTGTTGATGTCTGGAGAACAACTTGGTCACTTTGACATCCTAAATATATCATTCAAATGCATATTCCCTTTCCGTCTGCTTCTGTCTGAATTGAACATTTTTCTAGAAATGATTCATTATTGGACAAAATGACAGTGTGAGGGCCGGGACTGGTAGTGGAAACTTGTCACACATAACAAGGGGGAGGGAGACGTAGGAATGGTCAGTTGGCTTTGAAATGCAAAAACATGTTCTGTATAAATGGACCTCATGGGACTGGTTCACAAAGAACACATTTTATGTTCCATTTTTATGCTTCAATTTAGACTAATGGGCTTCACTGTTGTGAAATGCCTTGCTGCTTTTTCACCTGTCATGGGCATTTTTATTGCACCATGCCAAATTCAAACTCAAGTCCAACTTGTGTGGAGCATTATAGCCAAAATATTATCACTTTAAAAAGTAAGGTAAAATAGCTTGAGCATTTAGTGGGTTTATTAAGTATGGACTTGAGTGTAATGTTAGTACTTCCTTTACTCTTGCCATTTAGAGCATTTTAGTGGTTATTCCACTGAATTTGGATTTAACTTATGGAATATATTGAAATACTTTGGTAATGTGTTGTCTAAAAATGTGTATAAACACTAGGGATTTCATTGACTAGTCGACTAATGACTAGTCAAATTTAATGCTTTGTCGTGACGCTTTTTGATTGACGTCGACTAGTCGCGGTGTGCCGATCACTTTTTTTTTTTTTTACCTAAACTACATGGCAGCTTTACACACTAAGGTGGTTCACTGAACAAAACTGCCTTCGCTTTATTTAAAGTAATTTTTAAAATGTTTTTTTATGTCAGCATCAAAGATTCACATGAACTTTGAGTGAACTTTAAATCATCAAGCAGATGTTAGTTAGATTGCTCCATGCAAACACCCTAGAGCAGGGGTGGCCAATCCTGTTCCTGGAGATCTACCTTCCTGCAGATTTCAGTTGCAACCCTTATCAAACACACCTGTCTGTAATTATCAAGTGGATTTCAGGTCCTAATTAATTGGTTCAGTTGGGTTTGATCAGGGTAGGAGCTAAACTGTACAGGAAGGTAGATCTCCAGGAACAGGATTGAGCACCCCTGCCCTACAACGTATGAGTATTATATAGAGCATTATATTATTAAATGATATGTACGCCATATCTAATAAGCATTTTCTGCACAAAATTAGAAAAAACACTTACACAAATTTAGCAAATACATTCTTTATAAGCTTTCCAGTGAAAAACAACTAGCTGCAATGGGCGCTTAGGGGATGTAGCTTTAAACTGATGTAGAGTTTTTCAAGATTACTCTTGTCCTTTTTGGTGTAATCTAATTATAAACATTGACATGTGGAAAAACAGCATCTCAGTGCGTCCTCGTTGAGGCGCTGGTGCAGGGGTTATATGAAAACACTCATGAAAGGTTGTTAGAATAATCTATATTGAGTTAAACAGTCCACAGCCTATTATTACTATTGACAGATATTATCACGATCTGTTCCTTCCTCTCTTATTTTGGATGCGCATTTTTAAATGAACGAACAGTATATTAGCAAGATTCTTTTGCTGCTTTACGAGTGTAGAGTATCTGTCATGCATTTCAGTGTTCCCATTTGCTTATTTCCTGATTATATTCAGAAAGCCATAATTATATTCAGAAAATGTCTTTCCTGCTGGGCATCTCACACCAGGCTGTATGAACACTTTCTGTATGGTCTGTGTGTTACACTTCTGTTGACAGTCTATCAGGGGAAGTCCACAAACACACACTGGCTACTACACACAATGAGCCTGACAGATTGCATTAAAGGGATAGTTCACCCAAATAGGAAAATCCTGTCATCATTTACTCACCCTTTACTTGTTTCAAACCTTTATAAGTCCATAAAGTCTGTCCAATCACAGAGCTTGTGCTTTGTGTCGTATTACTTGCCATTGAAAAACTCATAGCTCTAACTTGGTCATGTGGAGCACGTCTTAAAGCTTGTACACGATCTGACACGCAGACCAGGTCTTTGGACTAAATGCCTTGCTTTAATTTAACAATTTTCATAATTGAATTGCTATTTCATATTATTAAATATCTAAGTGTGCTGAAGGCACAATATCTAACTGAATATCTAAGTGTGATCTGAAGGTTGGAATGACGGGAGTGTTAGTAATTAACGACAGAAAGAATTTTTAGTTTTAAATGAACAATCCTCTATAAAAACTTGGGGGGAAAAATTATTTCTGAGGGGGCAAAGTTTTTTGAATTCTTTCATTTTAGATTTGTTTACTGTTTTTATTTTTAGATACAATTGCGTTTCTTATTCAAGGTATTGTCTGTTAAACCTCCATTTTAAAAATATATAAGCCAAATTGGGTTTTGCAATTTGATGGAAATATTAATTTACGATTTTGCGGGGTTTTTTTGCTGTTTTTTTTTTTTTTTTTGAAGCATGACGGTAAAACATGAACGCAGTTATGAATATATTAAAACGTGTTTGTTTGTTGTAAAAATTTGTAATAATGACAAAAAATACTAATTTGTGGATCTCCCTAATTCCGGGTTCAGCAATACTGCTGTTGTGGCTGGTGTATTCTGGGAAATTTTCTTACCCCTTGGTTTCGAGTGTGGTCCTGAAAAATCTTCGTTTGAAGGGCTTTTCACCCCTTCCCTTTAGCCCTACGCCTTCAAGCTAAAGAGAATTGGGACACCCCTACCTCTTTGCGTGAACGCGCAAAATGAGGGGTAGGGCTAAGGGGAAGGGCTGAGAGGTACAATTGGGATTGGGCCTTAATTTTGTGAAGTCAAGCTTCATGCTCAGTAGTGTGCGATACACATCTTTACACAACTAAAGGAATATGGCATATTTACTTGTATAACTACACCATAACTGTCTATATAAACATGCAGTTGCCCTTTGTGAAAATCAATGATAATGAAAATTTGAAACAATAACGTCAGCAAATTTACCATGGTTTACCTTGAAAAGAGCAGATCTGAATGACACTGAATGCTGTCATTTTAAGTGGAGAAACAGACAGAATCAACTTTTCTATTATTGGCTGTGACTATCATCAAATTACCTTTAGCTCAACACTGCTGACTGATCGATCAGCGATATAAACACATCCCCATTAGATATTTTTTAAAGGGGCAGAGCTACTTTATATGTCCTGCATGTTTCAGTTGAAATTACATCACACATCAAACAAAGCTGTGCATTTCAAGGCACTTCAGGGGACCTTTAATGGCGTGTCTAACGGCCTGCTTATGACACCATTAGGCAGTTCTAGTGCATGGTCACAGCCTGAAATGCTATGGCTGCTTAGCGGCTGTCCAACTCTTGCGGCAAACGCTCCTCTGCCCTGGCGGTCCGTCCTAACGCATAGTGCTTAGTTTTGCCACTAATGGGCCTGTGCAAAGCCTTGCACTTCAGCAAACCAAACGCACACAGCAGGCGGCAAGGGAAGGGGGTTAGCGGAGCCTGCCACTGCTTTGTTAGCAGAAGTGGATTTAGCTGAAATCCATCTTCATTTTTGCCTTTCCTTTTCATTTCTCTCAGGACGGGCGCAGCGTGGGGCGCCTTGTTTAAGCATTTCGGTTGTGAATTGCTAAGGAGGAAGAAGATATGTACCATTTTATCTCATCTCCCAGGCTGTAAACATTGTTTGGGAGGTTGTTAAAGCGAGGTACCGGAATGATCCGCTCAACATTTTTATGGCATATTGTTTTGCACGGTGGAAGCTCTGGCCTCGGTTTTATTGACTAGGGCCGTGTTTCCTCTTAAACGTTTATCTCGTTGATCTTTTATTCGCTTTTGTGTAATCCTCCTCTCGCTTCGCGTTAAGTATGTATTTCTGTAGCATAAAGGGAAGTGGTAAAATGTGTTCTTAGGGTCTTAGGACTTTCTATACTTATGGGTTTTTATCTGTTCACATTTCTTGCTCTGATATGGCTGTCGTTTTACAAAAGCTATTATAACAGTGGCCATTATTGGCTGGCCATTAGTCCACCTGCTGTTTCATGCGTCAGCTCTGTCAAAGAGGCAGTCTAACTGTGAAAAGAAGTTACTTCATATATACTTGTCCTCCAAAATTGTAGCCATAATTGCGAGTATTTTAGTTTATTTATTATAAAAAATATATACAATTTAAACGAATAGTCTTTTAAAATAAATTTACTTTGCTTACTTTAAATAATAGAAAATATTTTTCTTGCTCATTAAAATATGTCTTAAATGTTGTATTTATTTATTTAGTTTTTTATTAAATTTCATTTTGATAAATAAAATATGCATATTGAAAAAAATATATTTATTTAATTTGTTTACAATTTGTCAGTTTAAATCTTTATTTATTTTACGTTTTGCCAGTTTGGTGGCTAATTCGTATGAATTCGTACGATTTTAAAAAGGAGGCGTCGCACCTTACCCCACCCCTAAACCTAACCGCCATTGGGAGATGAGCAAATCGTACTAAATTGTTGGAATTAAATCTTACGAATTCATACGAATTAGCCACTAAATCAAAAAGTTACAATATGCCGTTAGATTGTGTTGGTTTTACCCATTTGTCAGATTTAGACCATTTAACAAATAAAACTCAAACTAATAGTCTTTTTAATGCATATAAATGTATTTACTTTAATTAAGATGTTTTCCTGCACATCAAAAATGTGCCTTAATTTTTCTATGAATTTATTCATTTTTTTTATTCAATTTTATTTTGTGAAAAAAAAATAATAATGCTGATTGACAATTTTTTTTATTTATTTAGTTTGATTACAAATCATTTTAAATCTTTATATATTTCCTTTAGGTTTTACCGATTTGTCTGATTTTATCCATTAAACATATTAAAAAATGTAGTATGATCCCTAACTATTACATACAGTCACTGGTCACTTTATTAGGTACACCTCTCCAACTGCTTGTTAATGCAAATTTCTAAGAAAGGTGATTTAAGTGACTTTGAACGTGGCATGGTTGTTGGTGCCACACAAGCTGGTCTGAGTATTTCAGAAACTGGCAGTTCTGTAAGCGCAAATGCCTTGTTGATGCCAAAGGTCAAAGGAGAATGGCCAGTAATATTCTACCAACATGTGTAAAAAATAACTTTTGTGAATTTTATTTGATGCAGGCATTAAAATGAGACGTCTCCTCTTTGACTCTTTAATAAATTACATTCTTTTTCTTTATTATAATATTATAATACCCACTGAACACGAACACACATTCTTCTGTGGTTTCTTTCATCAAATTACAGAACGCCCCCTGAAGCTGAATCTGATTTTAAAAGGCTAATTTAAATGTTGTCCTTTAACAGGTCAGTTTTAAAAAATGTGGACACCTGCAGAAATGCTGGAACAAGCACATTGTAATGGTTCAGATACCAAGTAAACAACCCTGGCGATGTAATCAATGTGCCAATAATACGCTGCGAACACTGTAGTTGACTTATTGATGCATATTAATACCTTAATTAGTGCAAATTAACATTCAAATGGAAACACAAATGCGCGGCAATAACATAATTGCATTTTCAGAATTAGCCTGGGTAATTATTCCATTTAATCTGCTATCATTAATTACGACCAAATGTGGCTCTGGATTGTGTTAGGCAGGCAGGGTCTGATTCTTGCTGTTAGTTGGGACTGCAGTGCAGCCATTGAGCGTGTATTTCAAGGTTAAATATGGTCGGTGGTGTTGAACCGCTCAATATATGTTTATTTCTCCCTGAA
The DNA here is from genome assembly GCF_052040795.2 of Danio rerio. Taxonomy (NCBI): domain Eukaryota; kingdom Metazoa; phylum Chordata; class Actinopteri; order Cypriniformes; family Danionidae; genus Danio; species Danio rerio. The sequence goes on from NC_141039.2 coordinate 40,192,007, forward strand.
TTATTAGTCCCTCTGTTTATATTATTCCCCAATTTCTGTTTATCGGAGAGAAGATTTTTCAATACATTTCTAAACATAATAGTTTTATTAATTAATTTCTAATAACTGATTTATTTAATCTTTACTATGATGACAGTAAATGATATTTTACTATATATTTTTCAAGACATCTATACAGTTTAAAGTGACATTTAAAGGCATTCCTAAGTTAACTAGGCAGGTAAGGGTAATTAGGCAAGTTATTGTATAACGATGGTTTGTTCTGTAGACTATCGAAAAAATTTAGCTTAAAAGGGGCTAATAATTTTGACCTAAAAATGGCTTTACATAAATTAAAAACTGCTTTTGTTCTTGCCGAAATAAAACAAATAAGACTTTCTCTAGAAAAGAAAATATTATCAGACATACTGTGAAACTTTCCTTGCTTTGTTAAACATCATTTGGGGGATAATAATTCTGACTTCAACTGTATTTGTTTATATAATGTGTTAAATGTATAAACATTTAGAAAATGGGCTGTATATTTAAAATTAAGACAAAATAATACTTGGCATCCTTTTTGATTTATTGTGACATGGCAGTTTTGATTATATCTGTATACATAATATGTTTATACAGTAGTAGTATTTAACATCTGACTTGTCATTTTCTGCAAAAAAATGCTTCAAATGATAGGTTTTCTATTTAAAAACAATGTAAAGACAAGTTTTCATTACTTTGTAAAATATAATATAGATGGTCAATTACTCCAAAAACCTGTTAATTGTAAATCATAATAAATAAATAAAATTAGGATGCCATTTTTAGGTTACATCTTTAAATTCTTTGCCTTATAAACAGCACTACAAGTCAGGGATGCGTTTCCGAAAACCATCGTTAGCCAACTAAGGTAGCAAGTTCCATTGTTACAAACATAGTTCGTTGTTATGGTGTTTCCCAAATCCATCGTTCCAACTGTGTTCTGTGCATTTAGAACGTTTCAACATTTAAACTCGAAATGAGACTAAGCCGAAAAGAAAATGAATGAATGAATGATTAAAGTCATCTCCCTAATGAGTAAAAGTATTTTTTGCAGTTCAGTTTTAACGATCTTCATATTAACAATTGTGTTTCCTTCGTAGTGCACTTTGAAATCATTTATGCCATTTTGAATGCATCCGTGGCTCATGACGAAAGCTATAGGTGACCTAGGGGAAGTAGGATTTATGTTACGTCACCAAAAGCTCGACTAGTTAGGACTACTTAAATTTTTACTTAAATTTTATATACATACAGTACATATTTTTATTCATATACATACATACATACATACATACATACATACATACATACATACATACAGTTGAAGTCAGAATTATTAGCCCCGCTTAATTTTTTTTCTTCTTTTATAAATATTTCCCAAATGATGTTTAACAGAGCAAGGAAATTTTCACAGTATGATAATATCTGATAATGTTTTATTTCTTCTGGTGAAAGTCTTATTTGTTTTATTTTAGCTAGAACAAAGCAGTTTTTAATTTTTTAAAAACCATTTTAAGGTCAAAATTATTAGCCCCGTTAAGCTATATATTTTTTTGATCGCTTGGAGAATAATTTACCATCCAGAATGATTTTCCATTTATTTATTAGCAAAATATTGTGAGGAGATGCACACAAATAAAGCCCTTCCCTATAGACAATTTCAATGTGGTTATGTCACTGGCCCATGAACATTTCCTGCTTGTTATCAAACTATTTTATACTGTAACAAGAGGCAATTCAATCAAAACTTAATGTTAAAACAGCTACTATAACAATATTTATCAATATGTGGTTGTATTTGTATTTAAAATGTAAAACAGAAAATACATTGGGACTTTTTTAGTACTATTTAACTGTTTTTGTTTACATCCCTCAAAATAGTATATTTTCAAATTGCCTGTATTCAATTATCTAATAGTCTTATTTAAAAAGGTTGACTTTAAGATCCAAAATACTGTCCAAAAATGGGCATTTACACCACTAGTTGGTTTAAAAAATCTAACATTTTGCTTGTTCCAAGTTTTAATGAACAGCGCATCCTGACTTGCTTGGTTTGAATGAACTGTTTGATTTTTCTTAAAGCCTTTTAGTATTTCTAATGTTTGATGTAGTTGGTATTAGGAGTGTAACCACTGTGATTCAATCTAAAGATTTTAAAGCAGGCAGACTCATTAAGACTCACACCAGGCACGCAGATTGGTGTTCACATGCCGCTTTCGCTGACCTGATGCAGCGCAGTGCCTGGGGGAACCCAGCTGTTTTTGCCTGGCTGGCCGGCTGTCAGTGGGTGAGGTGGGAAGGGCTTGGCCATGACTCCCCCCTGAATGTGTTTACCAGATGCACTGTTGCCTCAGGTGAGCACTGCATCTGGCTCCATAAAAGCTCCAGCAGTCAGGCTGGATGCGAGCCCGTCATGGCAAGACAGACTGGACAGACCGAGGCCTGCATTCAGACATCCACTATGTGCTCGGGCTGTATGCCCAGGAGAACTGACTCCTGGCTGGGGTTTTGCAGTTTGTGCTGTGCATGTGTGAGCTTTCTAAGGTCGCCAAAGGTAGACAGACTTTAGCCATAGGCAAAGAGTTGGATACTAGTTTGTTTTCTCAGTGTTTGAATGCTGGATTTACCTTTTAAACTAGTTGCTGATTTGAATATATGAGTTAATTCAGTTTTGAGAATATAATCTTATCATCCTACCACCAAATATTTAGGTTTGATGACCTTGTGTCTAAGGCTGCATGGTGGCGCAGTGGGTAGCACATTTGCCTCACAGCAAGAAGGTTGCTGGTTCGAGCCTTGGCTGGGTCAGTTGACGTTTCTGTGTGGAGTTTGCATGTTTTCCCCCGTGTTTGCATGGGTTTCCTCCATGGACATGTGGTGTAAGTGAATTGGGTAAGCTAAATTGTCCGTAGTGTATGTGTGTGAATGAGTGTTTTTGGATATTTCCCAGTGATGGGTTGCAGCTGGAAGGGCATCCGCTGCATAAAACATATGCTGGATAAGTTGGCGGTTCATTCCACTGTGGCAACCCCAGATTAATAAATGGTTTAAGACAAAAAAGAAAAAGAATGAATGAATGACCTTGTCCCTGGCAACAATTCTCTCTGTAGTATAAGGAGTTTAGCTAATTTCAGTCTTCATCAATAAAACAAGCTTTTTATTCTATTAAACTACAATCCATTGGATGATGAATATATAAACACAAACACAAGTTTCTCCCTCAACATTTTGTTAAAACAAGCACTATAAAGATCCATTTATCAATGCAAGTTCCCTCCCCTTTGGTCAGGCTGCATTGAACTTCACACAAATAGCTCCTTGAAACTTGCTCAGCCTTGGAATGTTTGTAGTGCCCCTTAAGCAATTAGCCATTAATAAATAATAACTCTGTCTTAATGTTGCATATTAATGAGTAATGATCCTTAATTTCTTTGAAGACTACTGTATTTGAGCTCTCTTTCCAAGGTTCTTTGTCATTACTGTGAGGTGTACTGTATGTTGAGTTGTATTAAATGAGTCATTTTTGTATGTTTTATGCCAGTCTTGAGCATGAGCAGGTTGCTATGAAGCAATCCCCACGTTTTTTAGTTAAACTTCTGTTAATTTGCATTTTGAACCACTCTTCAAGTCAGATATTGATTAGTTTTCAGGTTCACAACGTGAAATCTTTAAGTGAGCCACGTGGCCTTGCTCCCACGCAGTGCTGTGTTTAAAATGCACCCGCATCGCCCTCACACTCTCACATGCTGTGAGGCAATTCTGTCCGAAGGGTCAGGTAGATTGGTAGCGAGACCTTATTTTCTAACTATCGATCCCTGGGGTAGCCCTCGAGATGCAAAAAAACCCTGCAAGACGGATCTGCTGTCAGGTCTTACAGTAGAAATCAGGCAATCAATGTCAAGGCGGTCCGCCAGGCCCTGTATGCACCTAATTCCACTCATCTGCACTAAATGGAGAGAACCCGGCGGTTCATCAATCATCAATTCAAGGAGCACTGGCTGGTTAATAGTCTGCTCTTTACTCAAAGAATAGTCATTGGTGTTATCAGGGAGGGCCGACAGAGATCCCCCCTCTCCTCAACCACACAATGTTGCAAGTTTGATCGCTGTATTCTTTTTCTCATTCACCACGCTCCATTCCATTTCCCAGATGGCTCCTGTCAGCTCACACCGTTGCAAATTGAAGCTTGCGGGCTCGATCGATTATCTTTTTTTCACCCCTCATCCTAATCCATTTGATCTGTCTGTTGAGTAGAAGATCTTCCAAATCAAGAGTAATATCCACTTAATTCCTTTTTCCTGTCAGGCGGCACTAGATGGAATGCTCATTTGCTTTGCATTATGCATCTTCTGTAACTTTTAAAGGTTAATACAGCTCAATAACATCCTCTCCGTCTTGCTTTCGTAGGTTTCAAGTGCCCACGGTTCTGTCCCGGGGAAGTCGGAGCTGCTCAAATCAGGGAGCCCCAAGTCAACGCTAAAGCATATATGGACAGAAAGCAGTAAGGACTTGTCCATCAGTCGACTTCTGTCACAGACTCTCCATGGGAAGGAAAATGCAACAGCCCTGGATCTGCACTATGACACTCCAGAGCCTTACTCGGAGCAGGACCTGTGGGACTGGCTGAGGAATACCACGGACCCGCAGGACTCCAGGCCCCGAGCTAAACGGCGGCCGATGGTCAAGACGGGCAAGTTCAAGAAAATGTTTGGCTGGGGAGATTTCCACTCCAACATCAAAACAGTCAAGCTCAACCTCCTGATCACCGGCAAGATCGTCGATCACGGTAACGGCACCTTCAGCGTCTACTTCCGCCATAACTCCACGGGCCAAGGCAACGTGTCCGTCAGCCTGGTCCCGCCCACCAAAATCGTTGAGTTTGACTTGACAGCCCAGCAGTCGGTCATCGACGCCAAGGATTCCAAGTCCTTCAACTGCCGCATCGAGTACGAGAAGGTGGAGAGGGGTTCCAAGAACACACTCTGCAACTTCGACCCATCCAAGACATGTTTCCAGGAGCAGACGCAAAGCCACGTGTCCTGGCTCTGCTCGAAGCCCTTTAAAGTAATTTGCATTTACATCTCCTTCTACAGCACCGACTACAAGCTAGTGCAGAAAGTTTGCCCAGATTATAACTACCACAGCGATACTCCTTACTTCCCCTCTGGCTGAAGGTAGTCGTTGATCCATATGAAGGACAACAAGAGGCAAAGGATGGAGCTCTCTCCCCATCCACAACAAATACATGTTCCCTGTACTGTCCATACCATGCGTCCAAGGCCCGGATCTATTCAAATGAAGAGAAGAATTTGGCTATTTGCACAAGTACCACATAAAAACACTCCTTAGTTTGATTACATGGAATCCCTCAAGTTATGGTGTTGATTAATTTATTCTTTATATCTTTTAATGTTCTTAGCATATTGTTTTACCACCGAGGTGTGCTTTTTTGACCATGTAAACTCCCAGTTTCTGTCTTGTGTTGTTCTGTTATATTTAAGAGATGTGTAAGTATTTGATTTGTTTTATTATTTTATTTTTAATTTGTTTATTTTTATGAGTATGTTTCATAGAACTGCCAGAAGGCCACAAGGGTGTAGATATAGTTGGAATTTTTTCGTTTAGATGGTAGAAGCAATGGCGGAGGAGAATTACCCACAATCAAAATCACAATGTTCCCTCCACCTACAAACTTTTCAGCCCTGAAGTCCCCACATGTTATTCCTCCCAGCCCCAAAGGCCCAAAGATGAGGAGAATGGCTTTGTTCTGCTGGTTATGAGCAGGCCTTAACTACAGGCATGTTTTCTACCTATCTTGAAGAAGCTGTACTGTAATAATTGCGGATTGTTCGGCCCGAGCTGTCTCCTGTAGTTTAATAAGATCCAGAAATGGATGGAGGGCTTGCTCATTGTCACTTATAATACACTGTAATGTAATGAATTCTGTATCTTAGAGCCTAATTTGTATGAATGGTTTGTATTGTACATAGTTGATCCTGATGGAGCTGCTTCTGTATATGCCTTCATTCATTGTCTGTTAACCCAAACCCCCACACTCTCTACCAGAAAACCCTATCCCATATATGCTTGTTCTCAGTTCCTCGGACAAAGAAACTGATGTTGCTGATGTAGATGTGAACTCCATGAAACTCCATGCTCTTGTACAGGGGCTGTAAAACTGTCAGAAATATATATTAGAAGTACTTATCATCTGTATGATCATGTTTACTTTCAGGGGGAACGAGGGAATGGAGATGTACAAATTAATAAAATACTGAAAGTTTTATCAGGTCAAGTCTGTTATTGTCCGTTATTCAGAATCTGCTATAAGCTGCATCATTCATTCATTTTCCTTCAGCTTGGTCGCTTTATCAAGGGTCACCACAACAGAATGAAGCGCCAACTTATATAGCATATGTTTTACACAGTGGATGTCCTTCCAGCTGCAACCCAATACTGGGAAATATCCATACACACTCATTCACACTTATACACTATGGACAATTTAGTTTATTCAATGCATGTCTTTGGACTGGGGGAAACCGGAGCACCTGGAGGAAACTCACATGAACACAGGGAGAACATGAAAACTTAACATACTGTAGAAATGCCAACTGGCCCAGCTGGGACTTTAACCAGCAACCTTCTTGCTGTGCGGCGACAGTGCTAACCACTGAGCCACCATGTCGCCATGAGCTGCATCAATTTTACATAATTTACAGTTTTATTTCATGACATAATTTGCCAAACATTCGGAAGGTGTGTGCTAAACACATTTCCAGCAACTATACAGAACATTAACACATCTATGAAGAGGAAAAAACAGGTAAATATATTCTTGAAAAGCATGCTTTCTTTTGTGACATCATGCCGTGTTTTTAGTTTGTTTAAATGTCTTTGGAGTTGTATACACAATGATTTAAATGTTCATCAGTCTGAAATTAATTGTACTAACCAACCCAGGCTCATTCTGAAAACATACCCCTAAATACATTTCTGGAGAGCGCCAAATACATCCCAGCAGCTACGTTTTTTGCAGTTTTTGTTTTCGCGAAACCACCAGAGGCCTCTGTGTATGCTTTTTCAGATCTCAAATTTCTCTTGCGAGTGCCATTAGTGCCTGCTGTTCTCACGTAAATCTAACAAAGGTCTGTGAACTGACTGACCAACGAACCAATGCCCCCACCCTTCCCTTTCCCTAAACCCAGGGCTTAATTTGTGCTGGAATATGCCGGATCTGGCACCTCTGAATCTGATCCGGCACCTGATTTTACCTATCCCCCATCTCAACCGCCCTCCTCCCCCGTCTGCTGTTCACTTTCACTTTAGTCCACGACAACCTCCCGCTCTTCACTTTCGTCCTTTGTCCGTGACACCACTCCACCATTCCCCCTAACCCCCCTTTGCTATCTACTTTTGTACTCTCCATTCTCGGGTAACATGCCAGATCCATTACCCCGATCTGTTCCGGGACCTCGCAGTTCAAATTTTAGGCAATGCCTGAACCCAACCAATAGTGTTTTCAAAAGCACCGATTGACCAGCGCCCACCCACTTTGCTAAGCCCAACCAACAGTTTTCAAAAGCAATCCAAAAAGCCCTCGCCTGATTTTTACCACGTTTTCAGATTTTACCACATTCTCACCCTGTTATTTGCTTGTTTATTTATTTATTTTTTTGGCTTTTGTTTTTGTCAATGTGTCCGTCAGCCTGGTCCCGCCCACCAAAATCGTTGAGTTTGACTTGACAGCCCAGCAGTCGGTCATCGACGCCAAGGATTCCAAGTCCTTCAACTGCCGCATCGAGTACGAGAAGGTGGAGAGGGGTTCCAAAAACACACTCTGCAACTTCGACCCATCCAAGACATGTTTCCAGGAGCAGACGCAAAGCCACGTCTCCTGGCTCTGCTCGAAGCCCTTCAAAGTCATTTGCATTTACATCTCCTTCTACAGCACCGACTACAAGCTAGTGCAGAAAGTTTGCCCAGATTATAACTACCACAGCGATACTCCTTACTTCCCCTCTGGCTGAAGGTAGTCGTTGATCCATATGAAGGACAACAAGAGGCAAAGGATGGAGCTCTCTCCCCATCCACAACAAATACACGTTCCCTGTACTGTCCATACCATGCGTCCAAGGCCCGGATCTATTTAAATGAAGAGAAGAATTTGGCTATTTGCACAAGTACCACATAAAAACACTCCTTAGTTTGATCACATGGAATCCCTCAAGTTATGTTGTTGATCAATTTATTCTTTATATCTTTTAATGTTCTTAGCATATTGTTTTACCACCGAGGTGTGCTTTTTTGTCCATGTAAACTCACAGTTTCTGTCTTGTGTTGTTCTGTTATACTTTAGAGATGTGTAAGTAATTGATTTCTCTTATTATTTTATTTTTAATTTGTTTATTTTTATGAGTATGTTTCATAGAACTGCCAGAAGGCCACAAGGGTGTAGATATAGTTGGAATTTTTTCGTTTAGATGGTAGAAGCAATGGCGGAGGAGAATTACCCACAATCAAAATCACAATGTTCCCTCCACCTACAAACTTTTCAGCCCTGAAGTCCCCACATGTTATTCCTCCCAGCCCCAAAGGCACAAATTTTCTCTGTGTGTTTCACGGCCTTGTTTCAGTGACTTCAAAATTTTAGTTTTTCACTAACCACGCATAAACATTTCTTTTTCAAAAACACAAACACATACAAACATACTGCTTAGGTATTATTGTAGCCCAACTTGTGCTGTTTACAGTGTTATCACACTTTAGCCATTAATATGTTTTTAAGATACTGAAAACAACACAAATGTCAGTGCATGTCAAAACTTCTCCAGAGCCCCAAAACACCCTCAGACCCCAGAGGGTTAAAATTGTTTTGAAATGCAACTATCATCACATTATCACCGACCCTAAATATGCAAAAATGGCTTTTTTAAATTTGGAAACTCATTATGCAATTTTTTAAATACAATTTATTAACACTTATCTACAAAATAAACTATTTTATTATTATTATTAATGTTAATATTATGTTTTTAAATATGGCATTTCTGAGAAATTAATTTATCTTTTTTTAGTCACCACATTTTCTTGTTGCCACATTTTCAGAATATATTTCTTTATCTTTACAAAACCACGTCCCATTTCCCAGCCGGAGCAGAATTTTTTTCTAATCTTTTGAGAGGAGAGATCTTTCATTTGCAGAAGTCCTGTGTCTCATTGGCAGGAACTGGAGATGGTAAGACTGGCAGACCGATAGTGTCGGTTTCAGGAGCACGGACCACAGAATCTTCCAGAGGAGCAGTTACGATCAGCAGGCCTTTTTAAAGTGATTAGGGCCTCCGGCGGGAACGATCCACTGAGTTTAGCTGGCTCACAACTTATCAGTAATTAAAAAGGGCGCAAGGTTTGTGTCTCCATCGCCTGTCCACAGGGGTTTTTCAGACAGACTCATGTTGGAGCTGCAGAGGATGGCTTTAAATATTCTCTTTCTAATCATTCTAGCCTGTTTATCCTTGTCTGTCTCCCTTTTTCTCTATCTGCTTGTCTCGCTGTCTGTCTGTCTGTCTATATATGTTAACATGTTTAACACAAAAATTTAAGTTTATTTAACTTAAAAAAATGTTTTTATCTACAATTGTTACCTTAAAATATACATTTTACTACAAACCCAAATCAGAAAAAGTTGGGACAGTAAGAAAAACACAAACAAAAAAAGAAAGAAGTGATTTCCAAATTTACTTTAACTTTTATTTCATCGCAGACAACATGAACACAAAATATTTGATATTTTGTCTAGTCAACTTTATTTCATTTGTAAATATACATCCTTTGCTGTCATTCAGACCCGCAACACAATGCAAAAAAAGTAGGGACATGAGCAATTTAGGGCTAGTAATCAAGTAAATTGGAGATGTGATTTGAAACAGGTGATTTTAATTATGATTTGTTACAAAAAAAGGAGCATCCAAGAAAGGTCAGTGCTGTATGAGCAAAGATGGACAGATGATCGCCAGTTTGCCAACAAATACCTGAGACAATTATTGAAATGTTTAAAAACAATGTTCCTCAAAGAAAGATAAGAAGATTCAACAGTGCATAACAAAATTAAAAGATTAAAAAAATCTGGAGGAATTTCAGTGCGTAAAGAACAAGAGCACAAGCCTAAGCACCACAATACAGTTACATCCACAACTCCCACTTAAAACTGTAGAGTGGCAATAGGAAGCCCTATGTTAACAGTGTCTAGAAAGGCCGTCAAAATCTCTTGGCTCGGAGGCATCTGGGATGGACCATGCCACAGTGGAAATGTGCACTGTGGTAAGATGAATTAGTTTTTCAAGTATTTTTGACGAATTAGACGTTGTGGTTTGTCATGGTATGGGGTTGTGACAGTGCCCTTGGCAAATATTTTGTGACTCTTGTTTGTGAATTTATGTTTATGAATTGCACTATGGGATTTTAATCTCTGCTTTGCATTTGTTGAAAATTCAACTGTGTAATTTAGCAGAGTAGTTTTTATTGACTGTTTAAAACATTACATAGAGAATTAAGTCTGTAAAATAACAGGAAAAAGTAGTTCAGTTTATTACCAGGTTTTGTAGGGTAGTTTACAGCACCAACTCAGACAATGTATCACTTCAAAGTATAGGGCTGGGCAATTTGGCCTAAAATCAAAATCTGAACCGTTTTACTTAATTACGATTAATGAATGATTATTTTATTTATTTGTTTAATTTTTTTTTGTCCCTTATAGTTCACTGATAAGTTTTGTACAGGAAATATGCTCACATAATACAAGTGAGAGATTTTGAATGAAGGGGTTCATTACTTGATTTTTAAAATAATCGAAGGAAACACACTATCATCTGTGATTTATTTACTGAACATCAACATTAAACAACTGAAATTCAAACAACACGCTGCCAAAAAACAAGTCACTTGTTTCTTATAAAAAGTGAAAAAAATAACCCGTACTTTTGAAAACAAAATAATGTTTTTTCAATGTTTTTCATAATAAAAGTAGAAAATAATCAAATAAAATAACTCTTCTGTATCCTGTAAATAATATTTTAAACAGTGAATTGCTTGCATCAGCTGTAAACAAATGTTAATATAAATAATAATTTTATCGTAATAGATAATATACCATCTCAAGGCATCTCTGCATCTTCCAATCATCGTTGATGTAGTGCAAAGTAAGGCTCAAGAATAGGTCCATCCTTTTACTTAACCAGATGTGGCTACAAAGTGGCTGCAGAAGGAGAAATCAGCCACAGCCTTTAACAGAGCATGGTCACGTGACACACAGGGAAAGTCATTGAAAAAAATCATCCTGGAAAAAAATAAGATCAATTATAGGTTCTGAATGTCGATTCCGATTACTTTTCGATTAATTACCCAGCCCTACTTATGTCAATAAAAAAGCAATTCATGCAATTCATAATACAATTGAATAGCATAAATAAATAAATAAATAAATAAATAAATAAATAGGGGTTTAAATGGAAATAAATAAACTTTAAAAGTATATAAAACCACTTACTTGCTTCATACAGAGATAAAAATAAATAAATAAACCCTTATATGCTCAGCTCGTTACCGGTTGTTTAAAACCTATTAAATGATAATGTACCTAATCAACTCGTTTGGCCCATTGGCAGCTCCCCTCCTGTGCAGGAACGACAGACAGAACAGCATTTCTCTCTCTGCTAGGTCAGAACACTTCGATCTTTATAACACAACCTGCGGCAGAATCATAATTAAGTGACAGAATAAGTAAACTCTGCATTTATTCAATTATGACGCCAGCACTCACCTCCTCCCTCAGCCGAGACAGTTTCCTGACTATCAAGTGCACTTAATTCAGATGTTTCTAGATACAGATTATGCACTAAACAACTTCGTGATAAATAGCTTTAATACTTCCAGATCAGATTTAGTAGCTTTCTTTCCCTGCTTAGCACTTCCCAAGGGGGACAAAGCATGCCTTAAAGTCAGGGAAAATTTCGAACAATGGGTTTTGGTCTCCTGCCCAACATTAAGCCATCCCAGCCGATCCAGGCTCTGCTTTTCTGTTTTAATCAGAAGCGGAATGGAAAAGGACCCCGTGTGCCTCTGGGATATTTTTCCATTAACCATTCTGACACATGACTGACTGTGGGGGATTATTGGTTTTTGAAGAACTATTAACAGCTGTACATTTGCATTTTAATACAGTTCTCCTCCACTACTAATGCAATTTTCCTTCGTAGCTTTGTTGCCGCCTTGTTCCTAGAGCAATTCAGGGTAACAGCAAAAAGGCCCTCCGGCTTTAATCATTTTAATTGCCATGAAAAATTTGTTTTCATTAATCACTCCTGAATCTGAGAGAGCGAGCGAGTGTGCCATTATTGCTGCTCCTCCTTAAAATTGTTACTCATCATTTCCTGAAAGTTTTTGCCACAGCGGTGGGCATTTTTTCTCTTTAGACTTTTCTTTAAATGGCTGGAGGGGGAGTTTCAGGAATGTAATTTAATATAGATGTCCTGCTTTTTGTTTAATAAATGTGGGGAAAGATGAAACACAGGCTATTAAATACTGTCCAACATAAAAAATACATATTTTTATGCATTTAAAAATTCTGTCCTTTAATTCTGATTGGCTGATTGGAATGAGGGCGAAACAGTGGCACAGTAGATAGCACGTTCACCTCACAGCAAGAAGCTGGGTCGCTGGTTCGAGCCTCGGGTCAGTTGGCGTTTCTGTGTGGAGTTTGTTTGTTCTCCCTGTGTTCGCGTGGGTTTCCTCTGGGTGCTTCGGTTTCCCCCACAGTCCAAAGACATGTGGTACAGGTGAATTGGGTAAGCTAAATTGGGTAGGCTAAATTGTCCATAGTGAATGAGTGTTTGTGTGAATGTGTGTGGATGTTTCCCAGAGATGGGTTGCGGCTGGAAGGGCATCCGCTGCATAAAAACTGGCTGGATAAGTTGGCGGTTCATTCCGCTGTGGCGACCCCGGATTAATAAAGGGACTAAGCCGACAAGAAAATGAATGAATGAATGAATGAATGAATGATTGGAATGTTGTTCTAGGAACAACATGCTAATCCAAGAACTTGTATTTTAGTGAAACTCTGTGGGTGAAACATGGACTATTAAAGACTGTCTAACATAAGAAGGTAAATGTATTTTCAAGCTTTTAAAAATTCTGAGCACATTCCTAATGACGATTCAAAGCACATTTCATAGCTGAAAACACATTTTGGCTTCCTTCCGAAATGCATTCCCAGCTTTCATTGCAGCGCTGCGGGTCATCCATGCGAACTTTCTGTGCATTTACAGATTATTCAGATGTAACATTTCCTTTGATTTTTACGTAAGAAGGTGAGGGAGCGGCCCGGCCTGGGTCTGTGGAGAGATGGTAACCTTTGCTAAAGCACCTCCATTACCATTTCTGCATGCTGTCTGGATTCATCTCCCTCTCCAGCAGCCAGAAGGTTAGCACGCCACATTAGGCATTATGCATGAAAGTGTCATTTGAGACACAATACAACGTTTTCCTACATTTTCAAACACCACTGATATTTCCAGCTTTGTTTTAGTCACCTTCTGCTTCTTTGGGCATTGTAGTACAACTATAAAGGGATTCTTAGGCAGACAAGGATTTTAATGTTCGATTGGCTTGTGATTAATTGATCTTTTGGCCGTATTTACACTTATATAATGTAATGTGTGTATTTATATAGCGCATTTATTGTGTATGGCCATACACTCAAAGTACTTGACAGTCATGAGCGGGGTCTCTTCACAGCGCCACAAGTATGCAGCATCTACTTATGATACGACGGCAGCAACAGGACAATGGTGCCAGTGCGCTCACCACATACCAGCTTGGTGAAGGGGAGAGACAGTGATACAGCTACTACGGTGGATGGGGATGATTGGGACGCCTTGATGGGTAAGGGCTGATGAAGGGAGTTTAGCCAGGACACTGTAACACCCTATACTCCTTTATGATAGGGATCACCAATAGGTCCTGGAGGGCCGGTGTCCCTGCAGGCTTTATCTCCAACTTGCTTCAACACGCCTGCCTGGATGTTTCAAGTATACCTAGTAAGACCCTGATTAGCTTGTTCAGGTGTGGTTGATTAAGGTTGAAGCTAAAATCTGTAGGACACCAGCCCTCCAGTAGCATGATTGGTGACCCCTGCTTTATGAGAAGTGCCATAGGGTTTTTAATGACCACAGAGAGTCAGGACCCTGGCTTAACATCTCATCTGAAAAACTGTGCTCACTGACAGTATAGTGTTGACTTCACTTTTACTGGGGCATTAGAACTTACACAGACCGCAGGTTTAGCGCCCCCCATGCTGGCCTCACCAACACCACTTCCAACAGCAACCTAGTTTTCCCATCCAGGTACTGACCAGGCTTATGGTTTGTTTTTATCAATCTGAGCACAATCGGATGACGCTGAATACAGATGTGAAATAATCTAAATTGTTTTGAGCTTGATCATTTAATCTCTACAGAGACTACTCGTCCATTAGAAAAGTTTGTTCTATACAGTATGAATGTGTACAGTATGAATAGAATTCGGACGTACTATATCTGCCATTTTGTTATGATCACATGACCTACCTGTGTCAGTTGCGTCGCTTCACTCCCATTCATGAGTTCTCTCGCGGGGCATCATGGGATAGCACAGCATGCATGGGATGCGCACTTCAGAATCTCGCCGGAAGTAGTAAGTCATCCAAGTACTTTTTGCATTCTGATTTTCGCATTCTATGAATTCGGACATATTACTTGGCTCGCATACTTTTAGCGTACGACAAAGTATGTAAGCATGCGGGTTTGGCAGCAGCCTAGCTTTTCCTCCAATTTGTCAGACTATATTCTCTGATGTTGCATAAAAGTGAATGATTGATTTAAAATGTTAAAAACTGAAGCCACGGACCCATGTGCAACTCGACAGATCCAAAGTTCACATTGGCAGCGCTTTGACTTTACTCCATTCAAAGTCAATGGGACGCGATGGTGTGAACAAAACGTTACTTACAGTTTACTTGTTCCAAATATGTTTCGAATATATTTTCGACTTGTTCAATTTTCTTTAGTTTATATATATATATATATATATATATATATATATATATATATATATATATATATATATATATATATATATATATATATATATATATATGTATATATATATATGTATGTATATATATATATGTATATATATATATATATATATATATATATATATATATATGTATATATATATGTATATATATATGTGTATATATATATGTATATATATGTATATATATATATATGTATATATATATATGTATATATATATATATATATATATATATATATATATATATATATATGTATATATATATATATATATATATATATATATATATATATATATATATATATATATATATATATATATATATATATATATATATATATATATATATATATATATATATATATATATATATGTGTGTGTGTGTGTGTGTGTGTTGGAAAAGCGAAGTCATTGACCTCCATTGAATTTTTTTTCCTCTCTAGGAACATAAAGTGTTGAACAGAAGACAGAAATTCATAAAATTTTACAGAAGAATCACTTTGAGTGTGAGTAATTGGTGATAAAACAAGATTTTTGGGTGAACTATCCCTTTAAGAGTTCCTCTAAAGTTTAGAAACCCTTGTCTAACATTATTAGTATTAGGACAGAATTGCAATGAAAACATGACTAATTATCAACTCCAGAGATTATAAAATGCACTAATTGCACTAATTTGTAATTTAAAATGCACTCATTTAAAACGAGTTGTTTCATGTGTGTGCTTTTTTTTTTGGTTGTGTTCTGCATTTTACATCCAATCTAATGTTTTGTGGCATTAAAAGTGCCATGGCAATTACTATGTACAATTATGCAGAAAATCTAGGCTATAGCTATAGATATATCTACCTAGATATATCTACCTGAAAGATGGCAGAAATAGATCTCCCGAGAGATTTTAGACCTGTCTAAACTCCATTTAGATTCTTTGTTTAACTTCAGCCAATCAGAAAGCTACTTGCCTCACGATTATTTTTCCCGCTCCAAGACATAGGAACTCCATGTATGGGCAACCGGACACGGGTAAATCTAAAGGGCGAAAATCATTTCAAACAGGCAAGCCGAACTCCTAAAATGATTTATAAGATGACAGAGGAAAATAAAGCGGCGACAGGAGTGGAAAACATACGAAAAGCAAGACGAAAATGCAAGATGGTCAAGATATTCATCGATGAATGGAGCCGAAATCTTCAAAACAGGTGTGTGTAGCCTGCCTGAATGCATGTATGTAATGTATGTATGTATGTATTTATGTACGTAGGCTATTTATGTAACGTATATGTGTGTTTTACCTACTATTTCAGTCACTTTAAAGTGCATTTTGCTAGTTACTTTTAGGTGAACTGTTAATCAGTGCAAGTAATGTAAACAAAACCATTAAAATTAGGACTACATGTTAGGCCTACATTTAAACATGTGATAGAAGTCATAGCATAATTATTTCATGTTTTATCAGTATCAGTTTATCATGATTTAGTATAGTTAGTTGGTTAGAACACACACTATCACATTGTCTTAAAGGGATAGTTTACCCCGTTTTATTTTACACACTCCTCAACTTGTTCCAAACATTTCTGAGTTTCTATTCCAGTATTTTGAAGATCAAATCTGAAAACCTGTAACCATTAACTTCTATAGTATCATGGAAGTCAAATGGTCACAAGTTTTCAGCTCTCTTCGAAATATCTTCTTTTGTGTTCAAACGAAGAAAGAAAATTCAAAGGTTTGAAACCACTTGAAGGTGAGTAAATTTTTAGAATTTTTAGTTAAGGTTAAACTATCCTTTTAACGAAAAGTCAGGTTTTACAAGTTAAACTCTGTTAATTTTTCTCCACAGGGAATTGATTTTTTTAACGGTAACTGAAAAACCTTGTGTTAACTCATTGTTTATCCCTTTAAAACAAGTTGATTCATGCAGAAAAATGACATTACCCAATATGCTGTAAGGGGATTTCCACTTGGCATTGGTTGATATAGGGTATGATATCCTTGGATATAAATATGAAAGTTTCATGGTATGGTAAGTGCTGCTCTAAAATAAATACCTTATAAATGGCTGGATAAAAAACAGCAACCCCCTCTCCATTTAACACAATATATTTCATTTTAGGAAACATTTATAATATTTTGCAACTGTAAACATGTCAGGCTAAATAATTAAAATAAATCATTGACCTCTGATATATTCATTAGTTTCAAAAGCACAGATTTCTTTACAACACATTAAAACACTTTAAAATAAACCCTTACATATACCTTAGAAATGGTGTAACAGAAATTTTTAGCAGTTTTAAAACCTTGACTTTTCCAAACTGCAGTAAACCATGAAACCGGTTATTGTCTCATGTCTAAATTCTAGCAAGCAGATTATGTAGTGAGCAAAAGACACTGGAAGAGATG
This sequence comes from Danio rerio, assembly GCF_052040795.2. Lineage (NCBI taxonomy): Eukaryota > Metazoa > Chordata > Actinopteri > Cypriniformes > Danionidae > Danio > Danio rerio. The sequence continues at coordinate 40,209,557 of NC_141039.2, forward strand.
TAATCGCATAGCATTATCAAAATACTTATTGAGAAATACTTATTGGGACCCACGAAATTAAAATTCTGAAATTAATTACTCACCCAAACCTCATTTGACTTCTATTCATCCTGATATGGTATTTTTAATGAACTAACTCTAAGAGTCATCTGTCCCTCCATTGACATGCCTATTCAACAACAAAAACTTTGAAATAGACATTAGAGCAATCACAAGACTATTTTAAAAACTGTTGTTTTAAAAATGAATTGAATTAATGCAAACAGAAATATTTAACACAAGCAAACTACAGAGCTCACAACAGGTCTGACTTTAAAAATTGATTAGTTTTTGTCAAAACTTAATTCAATCACAGTATAATATGGACTACTGTAAATGAGTGATGTACTATTTCTAAGAACTTTTGTAGTCTCTTAGGAATTTTCAAGTTTGTAGGACAATCTTAACTGAAGTAAGATTTTGAGCACTTAAAAATAGCATAGACATTGTTTTCATAGATAGTTAATGCCTTATTCAGAAATGAACAATGTGCCTGTTTGCCACATGGCTGCACTTGTCTTTTCTTCAGCTCGTTCTCTGGATTAGAGTTAATGAAGTGGTCCATGGGGAGGAGAAAAGAGTGCTTCAGTCTAAACTACAGTTTGATCGAAAAAGGAAAAAGTGTTTTTTTTTTTTCTGTAAGGTTATGTATGTGTGCAAATAGGGCACACATTGCAACTATTTTCATTTACTCTATCATAACCATGTTAAATGTTGCACTTATTACAGGATGTGAATTACAGTATACATTGACGGTCGGGGGGGGGGGGGGGGGGTATGAATGAAATGTATGTATTTAAATTACATCTAATCTGTTAATAAAATAAATATTTAATTTTTCAGTGTTTTGAGGGATGTTTAGTGTAATCTGACCTACAATCATCTCTGATGAGCTATTTTAGAGGTTACTGTAGGTCAAACTATACAAACTATGCATCCAATTTTACCTTACTATTAAACTATATGTACGAACACCTATTTTACAAGAAAAGTGTCTTGTGAATGTATACAAAGTCTTACTTTACAAAGTTTACTTCGTCTACAGTTTCAGACTGTTGAATGACTTCTTGCATAGACTGATTGGCACGATTATGCGTTGAAAATGGTTTGAATCATTATGTGATATTCACAGGGGTGGACTTAGTGATTTGGTGGCCCTAAGCAATTCCAGGTATGGGGCCCTAGCATTGAAACTCAAAACACTCTCTTTCTCTATAGATATATATTTTTTATATATTTTAAATATATATAACTAGATTCAGGTTTTTTTGTAATAAATGTTAAAATATATTTTAAGTGGAATCTTCTTAATTTTAAATAAAATGCAATACATTCACAAATAAAAAACAAGCTCTCAAACTATCTACACTTAATTAACCATACTTGTGATTTGCGATTACATTTTAATATTTGCATATGCAGTACGGAAGAAGCATACTATTCGTGTGGCCCCAAAGTTTAGAAAAGAAGTAATAACGTTAAAATCTTAATGGCTGTTGACAGATTTAACAACCTATGATAGAAATATTATAAAATAGATAATTGATATAGGCTTCTTGGCATTTGTTGGGACCCCCTGTATTCTCAGGGTACTAAACGGTTGCTTACCTTGCTTATTGGTTAAGTCCGTGCCTGGATGTTCAAAAGTATATTTGTTTTTTAATATTTTAATTATTAATATTATTTAATATTAATATGATAAATATTAGAGCTAACTGTTTAAAGTTTAATAAAGTTACAAACCCCACACATCTGGTTTTGATTGCCTTCAGCATTAATTAGTGGAGTCAGACCCACTCAAACCCTTCTGTAATTAGCACCCTCATATATTATGACCAAGTGTGATAAAATACTAGTTTTATTTTCAAAATGGAATAGACATTCATGTAAGTTAACAAAACGTTTAATACACAGAATTTGGCATTCAACTTTACTTTTTGTACTATTTAACAAAATGGTTCGGTTTTTCAGTATGTGTCTGATTCAATCACTCTACATGCCAAATTAGGGTGTTTACAGTTTTATTTGTTGTGCTTAATAGTGCATTTTCTTCTACAATTTTACTGTCATACATTAAGATTGTTTTTGTGCCAATTAAGTTGGGTCTGATTGCATAAAGAGTGTCATAAATTATAGTAAATTTAAATGTATCCTTAACTAGATTTTGCAATGCTTTCAAATATTTCATTAGTACCATATAGTGTAAATTGTGTAGCTATAATTTCAAAGTAGCTTCTAAAAATGTCTACATTCTCAAGCAAACCTTTCAAAATACATCCTAATAATATAACCAAGTGTTACTTGACCTCTGCATCTGTCTTTGAAAGCTAAGGGCAACAATGCAGTTGAGTGAGCATGCTGTCTGAATTATATAGAAAGAATTTGATGAAATATTACGTGTGTGAGTGTGTGTGTGTGTGTGTGTGTGTGTGTGTGTGTGTGTGTGTGTGAGAAAGATAGAGAAAAAGAAATACCAGCCAGTTATCATCGTTCACCCTCAGCGTAAGTAAACATAAATATTAATGAAAAAACATCACTCAACAAAGCCCTTTTGTACCTGGGCTTGTCAAGTTTGTCACTGATAAACAAAAAGCAAGGTGAGTCTGGCATTGAGATGTATCGTGGAGAGGTAAAGGAAGAAACGGAGTGAGAGAGGGGTGTGCAGTGCGGTATAGTATGGGTAAAAGCACTGTTTGGATTTGCGGCACCATCCTAACCCACCCTTAATAAGATTAATGTAGCCCCCGGCCATGCTGTTCCGCCTGGCAGAGGATCAATCGAAAAAAGGCAAGAGCATATTAAAAGGATTATAGATTAGCAATTAGATGTCTTTTGACTGGGGGAAAAAAGATACCCAATGAGGTGAATTATGACTATATTTTCACCTTAGTCTCAGTCAGCAGTTCGGAGGTAAAGGAGGCAACACTGATTGGACAATAGTGAAAAAAGAGAAATTGTCCAGTTAAAATGCTGATAAGGGAAAATGATTTTTCTGTGGTGTGATGGTCAATGGTGATCTCTCTCATTGGAAGACTTTCCAATCATAATCAGAGAAGTCACACCGAATAATGTTGTTTAGTCTGTTGTATGTGACTGTGCAGTTAAGTTTGGTTGTCAGTAATTTTTTATTGTCTAATCCGTTTCTAATCCGTATAAGAAGTGCAAGAAATAAGACAAATTAATATGACAAAATTGGCATAAAGCATTGTCAAAAAATTTTAAAAATGCAAATCGATTTAATCTTAAAACCTTAACGCCCATTTGACATCAACAAATTGATGCCCTTTTGACCCCAAATATAGTGACACAAAAAGTATTATAGTATAAGAAGTTGTATTCAACTGAAATAGAGCTTCACAAAACAGTATATCGTTTTAGCATCGTTATTACAATGTGTGTATCAGCAGTAGTAAAATCATAAGACACACATTGTTGAATCTGAATTATAGTTGACCAGGAGCTAAAGAATTGTATTTTAAAAAGCTCCTATAATGCATTAAAAAAGGTCATATTTTGGTTTTGGGGCTCTCCAACAACAGTCTGATATGCTTGCAAGGTCAAAAAACACTTGCGTTGTCTTATAATATGCATTTATTATTACCTAATTATCCCAACAACTCCTATATGATTCGTTCAGCGAATTATTTGTTTCCAAACCCCTCTTTTTGATTGGTGTGATGACCCAGTCTGTTTCGATTGGTTGACTGTGTTCAGCATTAGAGAAATGCCCACCACGACTTATCAACTTTGTTGAAGTAGTCAGAGTGCAGAGTATTGTGAGCCCACACCAGCATATTGCTCTATTGATAACCATGACACACATTCAGTATTAATGGTAAAAGGTGAAATATTTTGAAACTTGTATGTAGGAACAGCTGATGGTGACCATAGCAATGACAAACAGCAGTAGATGGCGAGTTCACAAACGCATTTAAAACCCTAAACAAATCGACACACGCCATGTATTTAAATTTGTTTTAGACGCGATACATGAATAAGAGTTAAGATACACTACAAGCGGTTACAAGTAACAAAACATTTGCAAAATTTGCAAGCTAGAGAAAACAGAGGCATCTATTTTGATCACAATTACACTTGTGAAATGGAGGAAGGAACTGGTCCATGAACTGTTTACTGTAAAGTTCCTGTCAAGCTCTAACAAAGTCCCATACATCAAAATTGTTTTCTGATCCTTCCTTTAACAAAGGGCCAATGAATCCCCCATTGTAAGTGTGTAGATTGCTGAAGCACTCGTCAGAAAAATTATGGGAACACAGCAGAAGGCTATAATGCTGAGATATTTTTGCAAAAATAAACTTCAACCACTGACTCTTCACAGTTTCATCTTTAGGTAGGGAAAATAAGACTAACTTTCCATCTCACTTCAGAGCACATCGTCTTCGAAAGGATTCAACTGTGATCTGCTACAGTGTTTGTGGGCAGGAGGTTCAGTTTTCCTGGGTTTGCGCACACAACAAATGGGAGGGGCTTGAGTTCAGTATCGACATCACGCCGTCATGACTAAAGATTCGTTACCCTGATAAATCAATAGTTTTAAACACGGTGCACGTACAGATTTAAACCTGGATGTTTCACTTTACTTAGAGCTGTGTTACTGCATGGGAAGTCTATTTTAAATCCCATAATAAGGGCTCTTTAATTATTGAATTTGTACAGAATTTATACAATTTATGCCAGAAAAAAAAAAAAAAAAGTTTTTCTCACTTAGAATTCCTGTCTTGTTACTAGTCCAAATATCTACATTTCAAAGCGAAAACAGGATTCATTTACTTGTCCCACTGACAGATTGTTTTGTTTGTTTTAAGAAAAACTTTTTAGAACAAAAGTTTAAGAAGAGTTAAAAATAAAATAATATTTTACTTGAGCTAAAAATGAGAAAAAGCAAAGTAAAAAAAAAAAAACTGACTATTTCTGTACCTGAATAGTGCTAGACTCCATACAAAACCATAAATTAGTGTTATTCAAATTATCTTATGAAAATATCCCATATTGCAATATTTATTGCAGAAAAATTAAATATTGCAATATCACATTTTTCCAGTATCATGCAGCCCTAATCTAAAAGTTTCAAATTTCAAATTTACACTGGATTTTGCATCTGTATGCATGTATACTGCCTTTATGTCAAAACAACAAATTATAACATTAGTGCCAAAAAACATATCAAAAATCAATTACAGAACAGTCTTGTAAACAATTTTTGACGCCGTTCTTAGATGTCAGTTTGATGTCATTTTGACATTAAGGTAGTCAATTGACTTTAAATCGATTTGCATTTTGGATGCTTTATGTCATTTTGACATCAAGGTGCCTGCTGGGAATGAGACACATCTTGACTCACATTAAGTCAGTTGCAATGAATTAAATTAGCCATGTGCAAAAAATACTGCAACCTGCCTATTTATTAACTACAAACTGGACTGCTTAACCTAAAGACACTGGATAAATGAAGATTATGTGAAGTGGACATGACAACACAAATCCTCTGTGAAGCATCCTTGCAAATATTATGCCTCGGTTGACTGGTTTAAAACCTACAACTCGGTTAAAATAAAATTTTTTGGTTGTTGTACCATATTTTTTTTGGGCAAAAATGTGGGTACTAAACCCCCAATAAAGTATGTTTTAAATATAAATGTAAATATGCTTACCATAATGTCAATCATAAGCAATTTCAGGAGTGAAGAATAGTAGTTTAGGAGGCTGATTTAGTAAATTTTGGTTTAATGAGATGGACTGAATCTTTTATAGAACACTTTGACTTCTTAACTTAAATCAATGAGTCTAAAAAGTAGTCATAATAGTGGCATTTTAAAAAAAGACATGTTCAATTTCTGCAAAACAGTTCTAAAAAGACAATATTATTCATTCTATACTATCTATTCACTACATGCAAAAGTGTATGTGACAAATAAAGGCTTTCATCTTCATCATCATCATATTCAGATGTGGATAGTTGAATGTTAAACCAGTGTAAAGTTCGTAAATTTAGAAATTTTTCAACAGTTTTAAAATGCAAGCTAAAACTAAACAAAAGTTCCATTATCTCATTTCATTCCAATTATTTGTTTGTTTTCGAAGTACAAATGAAGATATAAACCTAAGAGTTCTATAACCCTCCATTACAGACTTTCAAAGTTCAGAAATAGAAACCAAATTCATTGTGAAAATATTTCACGTGGCTTCAGCTGTACAAATGAAATGATACAAATCAGCAAAAACACATTTTAGTTATATTAACTTTATATTAACGTTTACTAGAGGAAACACCTTACATATATGTTTGGTTTCCGTTTTAAATCAGATCATACTAGGCTGATCTAGGAGGCGCTGTCAATCATTTCAGTGTAATGACACATGATGGACCATCTCATGCTGAAACACATCCAGTGACTTATTTTAAGTTGTTGTGCCTCCCTCTCACCAATCGGGTGATTTCACAAAATACAGCTCTCGACAACTGCTGGGGTGGGAAGTGGACTGTGTCCAATGTATATTGATTTATGGCCCACCTCGCCCCCCTGTTTTACTAGTGCTGTAGAATGCAGTGTGCAAGTATGTCCACTAACAAATGGACTACTTCATTGGTTGTGACAGCTCCATTGGGTTTGATGGACAGGAACTAATTTCTCCATCATACGCAAATAAAAACAAAAAGAATGGGACTGCATAAGTTGCTTATTAGAGCCAGGTGTTGAGCAAACCCTATAAATGCTAATATTCCCTGTGTTCCCGGCTGGTGCTTTCTACTGCTGTAACGGAATGGAAATTTCTCAAATATTTTGTGCTGCTACTAGCGGGGCAAGATACGAAAGGACCAGTGCACTTAATAAGATTCAATTAATGATAAATGGATTTGTTTCCTGTCGGATTTTAATTATAGCACCACAAAGAGAGTAAATTCTCAGGCTGTGTTAAACGTGGCTGGACTGAGTTTTGTTTGGTATTAACATAATGAGTTACAATCTAATTAATGGTGCTCTAATGTTAATAAAACACATCAATTTTGCTTTATCAAAACATCTAAGCAATATAGTGCGCATATGTTGGCAAAGCTACAATATAAACCTATTCTAGCATACGTTGATGAAGGACAAAAGTAGCAGGAACAAAAAGCAACTAAGCAAGTGTGAGACAACACACAAAAGCAGTACTGCATCAGCCCGATCTGTCAAAGTTAACAACACTACTCCAGTTACCAGAGAGAAAAACCTTGGATGTCAAACACAGATTGTGCACCAATGACCTAGAAGGCTTAGAAGGAGTTTTCAGAAGTTTGTCAGGACATTTGTGCACAGAAAAACGCTAAAGTATAAAAGAACTTTGCCAAAAAACACTCCCGTTAAAAGTATGCTTGATCAACTAGATTTCATAGATGTCGAGGAAGGTCTTCATTGTTTTTTTGTTTTTGTTTTTTTTACTATAGTGTTCAATGGTTGGCGCTGTTGCCTCACAAGAAGACAAGAAGGTTGCTGGTTCGAGTCCTGGCTGGGCCAGGTGACATTTCTGTTTGGAGTTTGCATGTTCTCCTCGTGTTCGTGTGGTATTCCTCCGGGTGCTCTGGTTTCCCCCAAAATCCGCACTATAGGTGAATTGGGAAAAAAAAAAACATTGGTCACAGTGTATGAGTGTGTGTGATTGCTAGAGTGTAAGAGTGTTTCCCAGTACTGGGTTGCAGCTGGAAGGGCATCTCTGTGTAAAACATATGCTGAAATATTTGGCAGTTCATTCTGCTGTGGCAACCCCTGGTAAATAAAGGAAAATGTGTTAAAACGTGAATATTTTGCATATTGCCTCTTTAAAAAAGGGGTGTTAACTTTGACTCAGATGTTTAAGAATACCTTGACTTTATTGAAAATAACAGGTATTTGTGCAGCTAATATGTAGACCTCTTTAACTTAATCAAACTGCTGTCTAAGAGGACAGAAATAAGAAATTATAGATTAGATATGCCAATATTTAGTAATCCTATAAACTACGAAAATGAAGATTTATGCCAATTTTATTATGGGAAAATGTTCATGTCATTGCCTTGAGTTTCTTCCAACTTTGTTCATTTATTCATTCATTTATTTTCTTTTTGGCTTAATACCTTTATTATCAGGAGTCGCCACAGCAGAATGAACTGCCAACTTTTCCAGCATATGTTTTGTGCAGCAGTTGCGCTTCTAGCTGCAACCCATCACTGGGAAACATTCATACACTCTTATTCACACACATACACTACGGATGATTTAGCTTGCCCAATTCAACTGTACCGCATGTCTTTGGACTGTGGGGGAAACTGGAGCTGCTGGAGCAAACTCACGCGAACACGGGAAGAACATGCAAACTCCACACAGAAATGCCAACTGATCCAGCTGAGGCTTGAAACGCCAATCTTCTTGCTGTGAAGCGACAGCGCTACCCACTACGCCACTGCGCCACCCCCCAACTTTGTTTTCTTTTTAAAATAAAACTCACATGTGATTGTGATGATGAAAATGAATCATTGACTTCTTCTGTCTTCATTAGTTTCAAAAACAAAAGTAAAAAAAAAAAAGTTTTTAAACGACATCTTTGGATAACTTTTGTGCTGGAGATACATAGTGGTCTAAAAAACTAAAAAAAAAAAAGTAAATAAAAAGAATTTTACATGTATCTTAGGTATGATATTCCAGAAAATGTTAGCGGTTTTAAAACCTTGACTTTTCCAAACCGCTGTATACCTCGAAAAAGGTTATTGCCCCATGCCTACCCAGCATTCACCTTGATATCAAAGTTATCTAATTCACACATCAAACTAGCAACAGCAAGCATGATCATATTAAATGAAGCTTTCTCTTTCAGAACCCTGAAGAGCTGACAGCCTCTACACAGCGTCTACGCATGCAGCTCAAACGATACAGTAAGTGTCCTTTTTCTCCTCTTTTTCTTTGAGTGGCCAGTTCATCAGTGAATCCAGACAAAATCCCAGCATGCATAATGGCAGCTGTCAGCCTGACTGTAAAGGAGACCATGAAGAACTTCCTCTAGAGTCATCGTTATCGTGTGTAAAGCCTTGTACTTAGCCCTGTCACCTGTAATTAGCATCAATGAAGAGCAGTCGTGAAGTTGACACATTGTTCTATGACAACCCGTCAAATTGTCTCTCTTTCTCGTCCCTCTCTCTCTGTGCTTCCCTCTGTCGTTCGACCAGGGGACAGCCGACACTGAGTGAATGTTGAGTAACAGATACTTCTGAGGCCCAAAATGGAAATTTTTCGTGTTACATCATCCGCGCCGCTCACTTGGCATTTTATTTACAATCCGTTTGATGGAAATGGCCTGTCAGCTATGTCAGAAAGCTACGCAAAGATTGATTTCCTCCATCTAGAAACATTTTCTATCGGATTCTGACACTTAATTGTGTCAAAGATTGATCTTGTGTAATTACAGACTCTGAGGTTATGACTAGAGCAAAAGATTTCCCCGGTGATTCCAGTGAAATCAAGTTCACTTGGTCTCTTATTTTATAATTTAGTCGTCATTTGCTTAGCAGTAGCAATTTATAGGTTACCAATTTTAGAAGTGCAGAGGTTAAGTACCTTTGGGCGCACTGGAAATTTAACAATGTGAAAATATAAAGATCCATATGTAGAAAGTAACTCTTAGTTTCATTCATTCATTCATTCATTCATTCATTCATTCTTCCATTTATTATTATTGTTTTATTATTATTATCATTAATATTTATTTTTATATATTTTTTGTTTATGCGTCTTTAAAGTTATATTTAGGCTGCATTTACACCGCAAGTGACCCAATTCAGATTTTTCACATGTGGCACAGATCAGATATGGCCCATGTATGTGTAAGCAGGAAAAAATCACATGGATTCCGATTTATTCAAATCAGATTCAGGCCTCATTCATATGTGGAAATGTATCTGATATGAATTGGATCTGTGTCCTCGTTTCTGCAGTATAAGGAAGTCGATAGGACATTAAAAGCTATAGCGAATGATGTCATCTCTGATGCTTTCATTTCAGAACAGACTTCAGCAAAGTCCCAAATCTTAAATTTCATACACCAGGACTAAAAAAGCTTTATCCAGCTATCCAATGGCATTTTTAAACCCAATTTATTTTCAATTCAAGAAAAAGCATGTGGCAAAAGAAAAAGAAAAAGAAAAGAGAGAAAAGCATTTGCCAAATGCATTTAAAAGCACAATTTAAATAGTTTTTATAAAGGCATTTAAAATGATCTATTAATATACGTTTTTATTGTTTAATTAATCAGCATTTTAAAACATGAATTGAATAAACATTTATGAAATTGTCTATTTATCAATTTAAAAGTTATTTTTAAATATATATTTTTTATTAAATGACACTTAAACACAATAAAAAAACACATTTAAATATGTCTATTTATTTGTCCATCATTTGTTTAAATTGTGTTTTATTTATATGCATTTTTATACTTCATTTATTAAATTGATCATCTTATTCATCGTCTTATTACTATCTGGCACTCCTGGTCTTGGTACACATCTTTTTTTCTATCTTTCATGGTGGCCAATTTATGAAATATATATATATATATTGCTCTAAAGCAACTTCATGTAATAGGAGGTTTTGGCATTTTAAAAAAGAGCAAAATGTTTTATAGCTAATAATTTTTCCATTTCTCATTGCATAGTTATTATTTTCTGGTCTTTTTGTTAAATGTTAACTGGCATTTGGGTGTCTGGGTGTTTATTTAGATTCCCATTAGCCACTACCAACATAGTAGCTGTTTGCCTTGAGGTTCAACTAATAAAATGGCAAATTTGCATGTAATTATCATTAAAACCAATACCAAATGTATGCACAATATATCGCTAATCTGCAATGTGCACATCTCAATAATGTTGAGTTAGGGTTATATATTATATTGGAATTATATAGCCAGTTCAAAATACACAACATTAGAGTTACTGCAGAGTTTAATCTTAATGGAATAAAAGTTGATCGTTTCCACATACTTTAAGGTGCTAAGAGCATTCAGACACAATATTTAATAGAAAATAATTTTTTTGTAAGTCTTTGCAATGTTATTTTAAGTTTGGCTTTTTTTTTAAATTTCTGTACCTGATTATGGTTTGACTATACCCTCAAAACCATAAAGCACTGTTTATTTCATTCTTATATTTAAATATTAAATTATTACATAATTCGTGCCAATCGATTAAAAACAATACATTGTTTCCAAATAGAAATATTCAATTAATCTGGTGAAATTGTATTTATATCGCAATTAGGGATGTAACGATTCACCGTAATTCGGTTGAAAATAAATTCAAATATGTGACTATTCAAACTGGTATAAATGATTTTTGATACATGTTTTGAACCGAGGGGGTACAGCAGTGAAGTGCACTAAACCAAAATAACAATGCCAGTGACTCGCGACCCCCAAAATCTTTTCAGGTGGTTATAAATACAGAAACATTGCATGCAATGGTGCACACACACCCATAGACCCAAGTCTATTCTATTTTTTTAATGTATGTGAGTGCTGTAAATGGGCCAGAAAGTTTAACCTGGTGTCATAAAATCAATCTGCTGCATCTGATGCTATTGCTGTGTCTTTAATATAATGTAATTACCCCAGGGGTCGCAATCCATTAGAACTAGTAACTATAAGCTACTATAGTAACTACACACAGCAGTATACAGTAACTATATTATATAGTAACTATACTATAAAAAAAAGTATTTTTTTTCTTTTCAGTAGGTTATGGATAAAATATGGTAATTCTTATGGTTTAATAATAATAATTATTAGATTTTTGAAGAAAAAAAAAATTGTCCCGTGACACCCACTTTGAGAACCACTGCACTAAACAACCACAAACTGTGTGCAAAAACTGCAAAAAGATGTTTATTATGGAGCAGAGGGCCTATTGACACCCCTGTACACACAGCTCTCAAGCTTTCCTCTCCACACTAGCCATCTCAGTCCCCAGTGAAAGAGTTTTTTTTTTTTTAGGACGGGACATTGTAAATGTGCAAAGATCTCAACTTATACTAGAAAATATAGATATTCTGATATTTGTATTTAAAAAATGTAAAAATCCAGCACAGTTTTAGTTTGTTTATATTAAAGAGCCCTCTTTAATTTGTATTGTTCATTTTTAATTTGTAATTCATTTTAAATTTATGTAGCTGCACAGTCAAAGTTTTAGTTTGTTTAGATTAATGTGTCTTCTTTAGTTTGTATTTATATTATACTTTTTATTTGAATTTTGTTTTAAAATTCCAATTTAGTTATTGCAGAAAATGTTTTATATACAAATAAATTATATTTATAAACCAAATATATTATAAAAATAAAATATATATAAAAATATAAAAATAAAATATATAAAAATAAAATGTATTATAAAAAGTGTAGCATTTGAGGAAAAAATGAAAGCACTCGTTCACCTTAAATTTGTATCAAATAATTTTGTTAAAAAAATCGTGAATCGTGAGATTAGCATCATGAATCGTATCGAATCGTGAGTTAGGTGAATCGTTATTTCACTAATCACAATATTTATAGCAGAAATACAAAATATTCAGATGTCGATGTTTCTAATATCATTATTTCATTAATATGTATTAATTTATTTTTAGATTTTGGTATTTTTGATCACGATTTCGTGCACATTCGTCATTTATTTTTATTTGTTTATTTTTTTCATATTATTATATTAATTTGTCTTTTTTTTGTCAATTTTTTTTATAGACAGACAGACAGACAGACAGACAGACAGACAGACAGACAGACAGACAGACAGACAGACAGACAGAGACTAAAATAAAAAAAATGGACACATTTTCCCTAGACCATATAAATAGACACCAATGCTAAAACCAAACAACGACAAACATTTACATAACTTTATAACTATATGTTATTAACTAGTTTCCAAAAATAAATTTGCATGCATAACCAGTAATGGCCTTTTTTTGTTGTTTTGTTATTTGGGTCAGCGTTTGCGTTACTTTAGGGGTAGATTTCATTATTGTAGTGACTTGTGGACATTAAAATCCAATGAGAAGCAGAAGGGAGAACATTAGTTTATTAAAATGTTGCACCATTGGCGGCACCGTAATGGCTTCGGTGCTTCATTTTTTTTGCAGATAACAATATAATGCCTTCTACCTATTTGTGCCTGAAGGAGACATTTTTTGCATAATGAAAATATTTTATCTGCTTTTGCTTTTTCTCGAACTGCCTCACCGGGGACAGAAGCCTGTGTGTAATATCAGATGGGCCAGGTAACTCTACAGCCGTAATTCCTCAGGTTCATTAAGATTCCTCAGTCTCTGCGGTTATGGGATGTTCCACATTAAGGAAATTTACACTTCCTAGAAATTAATACAGTTGGCTGGAGAGCAGTGTAATTAAAGCGAGAGGACCACTGGTGGATGGGCTTAAGCTTATCTTATGTCTTCTTGAAAGCTTTAAGAAACATATGATCGGTCGTAAAAAAAAAATGCATGTGTATTTGCAGTGTAAAAAGCACCCGGGGAATTTAGCTCAGTTTAGCTGCAGCACATCAATTTGAGATTAAGTGTCAGCGAGGCTTTAATCAGTAGTCTGAGGTTATGACCACTGCAATGGCAGCACTCCATTCACTTGCATTTATGACTTATAATGAAAACTGTCTTCAAGTGTGATAGAAGTTGAGCCTCATTGATTCAGTGAAGTACAGTCGCAATGACGCAATGATACAGTAGTTAACTATGTGTGCTCCATTTATAAGACAGCTCCACTGTTAAATTAATGAAAGGATATATTGTGCAAAACTAAAATAAAAAAATGATGCTTGCTGTTTGTTCAAGCTACTTATTTAAATGAGCAGGAACAACACAATTATTGAGTTTTTGTGGCAGCAACTTAATTTGTTTTATGTTTAATCTACTTAAAGTATCTTTTTTAAAAAAATGATAAGTGTAAATTATACTATTGTATATTTTGATGCGTACAGACTTTGGTGTTCATGTTTAATTTTGTAAAATATAACAAATTACAAATTAAGTACCTATCTTACTTGATTTAAAGTCTTAAAATAAAATTGCTAAATTAAACTTAAAATTAAACATTCGGTCCCACTTTATATTAAGTGTCCCTAACTACTATGTACTTACATTAAAAAAAAAATAAAAAATACTTACTGTGTTTATAATGTATTTGAGAGCACTTGTGGTGCTTTTGAGTTGGAATAGAGGTTGGGTTATGGACAGGTTTGGGGGCATGGGTAGGTTTAAGGGTGGGTTAAGGTGTAAGGGATGGTCAACAGTGTATTTACAAATGTAATTACAAAAGTTAATTACAGATGTAATTACAGACATGTATTTAATCAAGCATAAGTACACAGTAAACATGTATTTACACAATAAGTACATTGTAACAAACTATTAATTCCTATGTAAGCACATATTAGTTAAGGCCACTTAATATAAAGTGGGACCAAACATTCTAATTACAACCTGTAATTATTAAAATACATAGAGTATTTTAGAAACTGCTGATCTACAAAGAGTTTCATGCACAACCTTCTCTAGGCTTTACAGAGAATGGACAGAAAAAAGAAAATATCCAATGAACGTCAATACTGTGGGCGCATATTCCTTATTAATGCCAGAGGTCAGAGGAGGATTGCTAGACTGTTTCCAGTTGACAGAAAGGCAACAGTAACTCAAATAATCACTCGTTACAACCGAGGTATGCAGAAGAGCATCTCTGAACACACAACATGTCCAACCTTGAAGCGGATGGGCTACAGCAGCAGAAGACCACACTGGATGCCACTTCAGTCAGCTAAGAACAGGAAACTGAGGCTAAAATTTGCACAGGCTCACCAAAATTGGACAATAGACGATTGGAAAAACATTGCCTGGTCTGATGAGTCTCGGTTTCTCCTATGACATTTGGATGATAGGGTCAGAATTCGGTGCTAACACCATGAAAGCATGGATCCCTCCTGCCTTGTGTTAACAGTTGAGGCTGCTGGTGGTGGTGGTGTCATGGTGTGGGGGATATTTTCTTGGCACACTTTGTGGCACACTCAGACTGGTTTCTTGAACATGACAATGAGTTCACTATACTCAATTGGCCTGGATGTGGTGGAAGATTCACATCATTGATGTGTAGCCGACAAATCTGCAGCAACTGCAGGAGGAATATTCCCAGTACCTTGTTGAATCTATGCCACAAAGGATTAAGGCAGTTCTGAAGCAAAATGAGGTCTAACCCTGCACTAGAAGGTGTACCTAATAAAGTGGTCGGTGGGTGTACACTGTATATATGTCATTATTCTGAGTCTACAATATGACCATACCTGCCATTATTTGTCTCCGATATTCCGAAAGAGCGGAGGGGTGGGTTGGGGTGGTGGCTTTGTGTGTTTGTCTGAATAACACGGGTGAGAACCAGGTTAGTAACTGCACTGTGGTGTTTGTAACTGTGCTATGGACCGGGTGTCCTATGGCCACTGCGTGGGATACTTTACCAAAGTTTGCAACCTGGAGGTGTTGCATGTGTGAATCGAATTATTCTTAATAATATTATTTACTGTAGGGATGTAGCAATTAACCGGTTTCACTATTAACAATGCTTTAGTTCGTCACGGTTAATTAATTGTAAAGGCTTCTCAACAGCGTGTTTTTGCATGGGACAAAACTGCTGCAACTAAACAAAGTTATGCCAACTGTGTGCTATTTAAAGTTCCGAGCTTGTACACTGAGACTAATAACCACGCACACTGGATTATGGCTGAGGTTATTGACTAAGGCAAGTAATTTTTTTTTCTAATGGAAAAAACTAGGTGTGTCCCGAGCACACCTAGTTGAGATAACATGCTGCTTAATTGTGACTACGGTGAAATGCAAACGACTGAACTTTGAAAAGTTATGTTACACAGGTTTGCAAATCCACCTAAAGTTACAAATGATATCACCGATGAGAGTGATCTTGTGGTGATTGTTGATCCTCCAGCCAAGATCAATCGAGTGTTTTCGGAGATCGCGTTAAAAGACTCTCTGAGTGGATCCGCTGTTTAATGGCCGGAATCTCTGTGTTGCGTTCACTGTTCGTTCAGCGCAAAAGGCCTCTGGATGTTATATCTAAAACTGTATACATCATTGACAAAGAAGCTCGTCTTTACTAAGTTTAAACTGATACTGCGGCTCATGACAAAGAACGGTATTGCCGATGTGGTCATCGGGAGAATCCTGCTCTGCCCCGCTCGCCTATATTGGGTCAGTGACTTGCCTGCTTTTTTTCCACAAACACAGAAACATATAAATCAGCGCTAAACAATACTGAGCATTTAAAAAGGTACAAACCAAAACTTTTAAAGAGTGATTGAAGTGAGACTTTTTTTTTTCTTTTGTCTACCTGTTTCTCGTTCTTTCTTTTGTTTTTCTATTTAGTTACTGATGACTGCTTTGCAGCTTTTAGCATTGAATTGAATGAATGAATAATCTTACGTTTCTGATTTGTGTAGCAGAAATATTATTTATTTATTAAATTGAAATGCGTATAAAACAATAGTGCAAAATGTATATTTCTTACTGCAATGCTTCATTTTAGTTTGATGCAGATTTGTTTTCATAATATAACAGTGAGTTTTATTGCAGATAACTCTCATTCAAGCAGATTCAAGGCAGCATGATAATAATGAGAAATGTAACTCATTAATATTAGTGTTATCATCGCAAATAATATTTTATAATTATTAGACATTCATATTGAATTTATTGTGGAAATAAAGTCTTTACAGAATTAGTTAGATTGTTGTTTCTAGTTTTTGTTTGTCCTGATTGATGTTTTTAAATACATTAAATCCGTTAATATAAAATTTGCAGTTTTTTGTTTTTAATATTATGTGTTGTATTAATTGGTTACTGAACAGCAATTAATAACACTTTAAAATATAAGGAGTTTTCATGTAATTTTTTTTTTATCGTTTGTTTTGGATTGTTTTGAAAGTGTTTGGGAATTAATGACTGCAAAATAATCGCGATAACCACAAAACCGTGATTATTCCTTAGATTATAATCGTACAGACAAAATCTATAATTGTTGCATCCCTAATATACAGAAAATAAAATTGTGTTATAAATTAGGTTATGGTAGATAATAGTTATTACACATTACACTTAAATATTTAAGGTTTTTTAAGATAGTTATGTATCAGATTTTTTTAGGGGCAATATAATTTTTTTATACGCAGTGTCTATATGAGCGTTTATATATGATGCGTCTAATTTTTTTGACGCATCATAATTATCTACAGTGTCCTAATTCAGCTGTGTGATACTGTAAGATTTTAAGTTTATGATTAAAAAATAATTTACAGGCAAAATCTGGATGGAGCTTATCTCCCTAAGCAAAGTATGTGTGCGTATTAATCATATGCACAGATTGATAACTGCTTTTAAAGTGGTGTGTCTTGAAAGTTATTTAGGTACTGTAGTCTTATCTCCATATGAGAAAGTGCTACAGCATGGTAACAGGGTTTGTACATTTAAGAAAGCACACAGATACTCGTACACACATATGGCTTGGTTGCGAATGCGAACACTGTAGGCTTTTTCCTCTCAAGCTTGATGTGGTTAATTGGATATTATGAAGGGAGTGTGATTGTGGCAGAGCGGGTTAGTGCAGGGTGGCAGTGTGTGCTGTGCTGGAGATGAGCGGATTGAAGAAAAACATCAGTTTAAAGCTTTAATGCTCTGCCTCCGTTTCTGCAGGTTACAGGATGAAGGAATGGTGATTAGAGAGTGTGATGGGAGGAAAGGAAACGAGTAGTTACTGTTACTTTATTTATTTGTTATTATTGTTTATTTATTTTATTATTATTATTAATATTGATATTATTATTAATATGGTGATGTAATAATAGAAATGGGGTGACATGGTGGCTCAGTGGGTAGTGCTGTTGCCTCACAGCAAGAAGGGTTGAGCCTCGGCTGGGTCAGTCGGCGTTTCTGTGTTCGTATTATTATTATTATTATTATTATTATTATTATTATTATTATTATTTTGCAGCCAAAGTTATAATATATTTTGTGTATAATTTAATTTTTGTTTTAATTGAATTTTTAAAAATTGCATTAATTTTATATATTTTTTCATTTTATTTTATTTCATTTTATTACAGATTACAGTACAATTCATTCATGGATTCAAGTTTTTACAACACACATTGCTCTGAATGCATGACAGCCACAATGCAGTATTTTACTTTATTAAAAGATTATTTTTATTTTATTTTATTTTATTTGTATTTTTAAATACATTTTATTTATACATTTTTAATGTAATTATATTTTAATTTACTTTAATTTTTTATTTAATTATTTTTAAAAAACATTTATTTTTATTTTTTTATTTTTTTTATTAGAATATGCAAAAATCATACAAATACAAGAAAACATCAACAGATAACAAATACAAAGCAACAAAACAAAAACATCAACAATATAGTCAGGTATTGGTATGTGCGTGAGTGTGTGCGTGTGAGTGTGTGTATGCATGTAAAGGTAACTTGGTGGACAGGTCAGAGTACATACATTAGGAACAATAACAGTCAATAAATGAAGCAAGTGTCACAGATATAGATAAAACGTATAGAAAGAAACCAGTCAAAGGTAGGGAGTAACAACAATGCTTATTAATGCATGATAGTAAATATGAGAGTAAAAAGAGAGAAAGGACAACAGTAATAACTGACAACAATAATAATAAATCACAAGTGCTACACCAACTACTACTACAGAAAGTTACTTATATTACAACTACTACTGCTTCTACTACAGCTACAACCACGACTACTACTACTACAATGTCTACTAATACTGATACTACTACAACGACTACCACTACTGATAGTACTATTGCTACAACTAATACAACAGTGTCTACTGCGACTACTACTACTACCACTACAATCACTTCTACTACATCTACAAAAACATTTAATTTTGAATTATTTTCTTTTTATTTATTTCATTAGTTTGCATTTTATTTTTTAAATACATTTTGTTTTACATTTTGATACATTCATAGATTCACTGCTTGCAGTCATAGCTGGTTTTAGCTTATTAGTTTTTTGTCAAGTAAATCTGCTGTACAAGTTTGAACTCTTAGAGCCCTCAAATGAAATGCTTGATTCTATTCTTTAATTCTTTAATTCTTCTATTTAAAATAGTCTAATCTCTGAAAGTAAATAATTATTTTATATTGTTTGAAATATTGATCTAATATAACATAAATATAACATAATTAAAATCACAAACTTTAAAACAATATTTTTTTTAATACAAAAAGTAAATCCAGAAGAAACTATAGGTACTGAAATGAATCTTGCTTTTACATTAGATTTGTACTACAGTTATAGTTTACATAGTATTGCTTCTATAGTCATAAGCACAAGGCCTGAAAACTCAATAACTTCATAATTGTATTTATTTTTATTTTATTTTTTTGTTGTTGTTTAAAATGTGACTCCTCTTGCAGATGCACACATGGCAATGTTGTTACTGAAAGGGGTATGCATAAAAATCAGCCAAGTTACTGATAATGATGCTCAGATGTCTAGAGGAAGTCATCAAGGATGAGGGTCTTGTGAACCCATTTATCAGCGGACAGTGATACTAATAATTTCAGCCATTTATATCCAGAAAACAGACAGCTGGATGCTGCCACATCCTGCTGAGAACACTATGTTTTCCTTGCACCTGTTTTTTCTCTCTTCGCTTTGTGAGTCAATTGCACACTTTGCTTACCCGTCTCTGATCGGAAACTGAAATTACTTATTTGATCGCCCCCCTCTTGCTGTTGCATTGAAATAAAGCACCATCCAACATGCATATAATATTTTCGTCTCTGGCATTGCTCAATTTACATATAACAGCAGTTAGTGAAACTGTTTCCTCTGCATTTATAAACATCTTTTTTGTTATTCAGAAGGTTTGTATTATGAAAGGAAAGTTGCTATGAGGTGAATCAGAATATTAATAAGCGGGACAATAACACTAGAATGTGAGCTGTTTTCTAATATTTCAGTCATACTTTACAATAGGGTTTTATTAGGTAATGCATTTACTAACATTAGGTATGAACAATACTACAACAACAACTAGGGCTCGATCATTTTAACGTCGATATCGCAATGTGCAAATCTGCAAAAGTCATATCACAAGCTAATTTAAATCACTTGGACACAACATTTAAAGTTTTCTGCTTTAACAGTTAGATTAGATTTGATTAATTGTGTTTATATATTTATACAATTAAGTTATTTTACATTTGATTAGTCAGTACTGATAGACTTCACCAAAAAAACATCTATTTATTCATTCATTCATTTTCTTTTCGGC
>NC_141039.2:40935000-41042500 GCF_052040795.2 Danio rerio
TTTAGGAAAATTTCACAGCTTATAATTGTGACTTAAACTGTAAATTGAATTGTACAAATTCAAACAAATTATTTCTGACAATACACAAAATATATTTCTTCATAAGATTTTGCTGAAAGAAAAAAAAAACATTAATTCTCCATTAAACTAAAGTATAACATTTGATCTGCCAAACCAAATGGTGCAAATAAATAACCACAGTCTCACTGTTTCAGTGCGAGCAAGAAATGAGCATCCCAATTGAACATAGCACAAGGTGATGATCTGCTTCAAGACCGTTATATCCATAAAACTCATAACAAAGGGCAGATCTCAATCAAGCGTGTCCAGACAATCATATATGATAGCGCATAACGGCATCTCATTTCATAATTAAAAGGCCATTTTTTCCTTATCTTCACGACTTTTGGGATGAAAAGAAGCACTCTGGTCTCAATCAGGGGAATGGCACTTGATGAGCAGCGATACTTTGTCTGCGGATGAAACCGTGAAGCTGCATTAGAGAGGCCATGTTCATTATCATTAGAGTCTCGCACCGCTGTGGTCTGCTTTGCTCTAGTTCCCCCTGTCCGCAAAAGCAATTCAGTCCCCCCCGTATCTGAGCCGTACTAGAACAAAAGAGGCAATCAGGAGAGAGGAGAAGAAAAGCCCAATTTTCTCTTGGCTAATTAAAGTAAAGGAAGACAAGATGAAGGGCAGTGCCCCCCGGCATCCCTGTGCAAACTGAAGGACCCTTAAAGGCTGCTCTTTTATGTGTCTGGAAATTGGGTACCGCTTTTTTTCTATGACAGATCTCCAAAGAGAAGGAAAGAAAGGGAGAGGATTAGGAAGACGGAGGAGGTGTTCGTTTTTATAGTGAGATCTTCTACATCTATACATTACAGAAGGATGTAAAAACAATTAGAAGAGTGAACCGTGAAGATATTAAGGTCCGAAAGCAAACCTTTGATTGTGTAAATGTTTTGAGTTGAAATTATATGCTATACAGTTATGAGTTTTTTTTTTTTTAAAGGTAGAATTTGTACAAAACCAAATCTGTTTGTTTGATCGGTGAAAAAGTGCAAAGATTTTATTAATTTATCCATGTAAATAGTTTTGTCAAGTTTTAAAGGGAACCCATGATGAAAAGCATCTTTTGAAAGCTGTTTGGACAGAACTGTGTGCAGGTATAGTGTGTTAACAGTCATATTGGAGAGATATAAACACAATAACTCTTTTTACTTTTTAAATTTCCTGACGTAAAAAAATAGGATCAAAATACCTCCTATTTTGAGGCCCACTGCGACGTAACGTCTTCTGAACCCGAGTCCGCCTGAAAGAGTACCCGAGTCCGCCTGAACTCTGGTACGGATCACTTCTGATGTGAATGCAATAGTACCAAATCACGGAAGTGAACTGCCAACTGTATAACAAACTATCGTTTTCATAACATTCGTTCGTCTTTGTGTGTGTGTGTGTGTGTTACGTTTCGTACCTTGGTGACACGTGCGGGACTGAGCCAGGGCAAACACAGTAATACACAGTGATGTCTGCTTGTCTCCTCCAAAAACAGCTTCTGCAGACGCTGTGTGATTTTCTGAATGTTTCTGAACGAGTCGCTTTCTGTATGTCCGAAACCAAAAGCTTCAGTTAAAGCAGAATGACCGCGATGTGCGGAAGTCTTTCCATTTCGGCGCTTCCTTTTGTGACGGTCACCTAGCAACGGCCGTAAACAAAACAGCAGCTCGATGACGCAAGCGTACCGGGGTTCAGAAGGAAAAAAGACAGTGTGAACACAAACCAACCGAGGAGGTGGCAGGGGGACACAATCGAACTTGGGTACGGTCCAGGCAAATGAACCAAGTGTGAAAGCACCCTAAAAGATCTGTTCAGCTTTCTGTGATCATCAATCATCATCAAATGTGATCAAGAATCAGTTTTACAAGTTTAAAATGTTCAAAACAGTGCATGTATGTAATAAATACTGTAAAATCGCTACGTAATTCATCACCACAGCCACATGTCAGTACAGTCATTAAAGAATATGCTTTAATTCCAGTTTGTTTATTTTGTACATAACAGATATTCATACAGCAGTGGATATTAACGTGTATCTTGTCACATTTGCTGTGCAAGAACAACGCAAAGTTAAACGTAAGCGATGTGTGTGTGTGACTTTTTAATGACATTGTGTGCGACTCATCATTGCAGAAAGGCTTGGATTAACTTAACATTAAATAATCATTGGGAAAGTTCTTACTGTGGTATTTCTCACAAATGTTACTTGAGGTCTGATAACTTCATGTCTGTCACTGTACTGTTTATCTGAAGCAGCAGGAGATGGAGACACACATCAGAGCCATAGGGAGAGATCTCGTGGCTCTGACAGGCACGTGGGTATGGTGGGTGGGGAGAAGCAGCTCATTTGCATTAAAGGCACAGGCAACAAACAGCAAATTCAGAGCTGAAAATTCTAATAATCAAAAAGGTATAATATATAATATGATTGATATTTTGAGCTGAAACTTTACAGACACATTCTGGAGACAAAAATAACTTATATTACATTTTATTATATAAAGGGGTAAAATAGGTGCCCTGTAAGTAAAAACCGCTAAATTTGTTGTTTGTTCATGAGAAACAAAACCAAATTAGTACTCTTATCCTATTTGATCTTATTTAGCCAAAGCTATCATTTTTTTTAGTATTTTTTTCCAGCTGAAATATCTGAACATTCTCTTATTATCAAAGATACAATTATTTAAAATACAAATTACAAATAAAAAAACGAAGAGTTTAAGCTTAAAAAAAAGTGGCTGGAAAGGGATCCGCTGTGTAAAATATACACCTGAATAGTTGGCGGTTCGTTCCACTGTGGTGACCCCTGGTAAATAGGCGACTAAGCTGAAGGAAAATTGATACATGACTGTTGTCCTTGTTTTGGAGGAAACTAGTTGTACTGTAGATAAACTTACAAACACTAGAAAAGGAAACTTTAACTTTGATTTCAGGGGGACTTAAAAATCTGTCTCCAGTATTGATGGAATAAATATGTGTGGTTCATCTTTTGAGGATGGAGTCTGCAGCTTCCTTCCCAGAAAACAAGGCGACAGCTCTGTGTCTGTGAGAGCAGATAATGTCGGTGATAGTGTGGGCTCTGCCAGTCGCCATGGAAATAAGAACCGTTTCTCTGCTCTAACATTAAATATAATAAGTCAGCATTTTCACAAATGTCTTGTAAGACAGAACATCTTTAAAAACATTAAGTCTCTATACAGCTTCCAGTTAATTGAACACAGAGGTGAATGTATAGGAAAAAAAAAAGATAGTTCGATGTTCAAAAATACATATTTAAAATGTATATTTGTTACATATTAACTTGTTGAACATGTATGCGTAAAAGACAAAAGTTCTGAAGGATCTAAATGATGTGTAATACGTGATTTATTGCTACAAAATCTGATTTGTATGCTAGAATATGTAAATATTAAGCATGCTAAGTTTATTCCTCTTGGTCTTGTTTTACTTAGCCTTGTTTTTTAGTTTTGGTGTGTTTTTTGCTTTTGTTTACACATATACACTCACCGGCCACTTTATTAGGTACACGTCCAACTGCACATTAACGCAAATTTCTAATCAGCTAATCACATGGCAGCAAATCATGACAAGGGCTGTTTCTCAATTCCAAGAATGCAGAGAACGGACTTGCGTTCCTGTGGAGACTGGTCTTGCCAGGTGTCCTCGAAAGAACGAACTCGGGAGACCACGAGAACAGAGAACGTGTCCTGTGAGAAATGAGATGCTGCGTTCTTCCTGATGGTCACATGACCTTCACGTGTTTTTAATTGAAAATTATTTAAACATTACAGCCTTCATACAACGATTTACTGTTCTTCCCCTTTTCAAAATATATACTGTGAATAAAAACCTAATAAATATACGTGGCACAATATAAATAAAACTGATTTTTACACAAATTTCAGCAAACAAACACCCTTAATGTGTTTATGCCTTTATAAAGATGTACATGGTAATGTTTATGTTCACCGTTTCATTTAGAGAAACTCAATTAAACTTAATTTTAATAATAAATCTAAATAAAACGCAGCGCTTCCCACCTCCAGTCACAATGACTTCTGGGACTTCTAGAGCAAGTTTGGTGCTTAAGTCTGCATCCGTATGTCCTCGATATTAAGAGCACATCTGGGAAGTTTCACGCATCCTCTGTTCTTGCGGTCTTGAATATTGGAACTGAACTTTGGCAGCTGCTGATGATGTTACACGAGAACACAAGGACACAAGACCGCTGAAGAACGCATATTGAGAAACAGCCATGGTCAAGACGATGTGCTGTAGTTCAAACCAAGCTTCAAAATAGGGAAGAAAAGTGATTTAAGTGACTTTGAATGTGGTATGGTTGTTGGTGCTATACATGCTGCTCTGAGTATTTCAGCAAATGCTGATCTACTGGGATTTTCATGTACAACCATCTGTAATGTTTACAGAGAATGGTCTGAAAAAGAGAAAATTTTCAGTGAGCAACAATTCTGTTGATGCAAATGCCATGCTGATGCCAGAAGTCAGAGGAGATTGGCTACACTGGTTTGAGCTGATAGAAAAGGCAACAGTAACTCAAATAACCACTCGTTACAACTGAGGAATGCAGAAGAGCATCTCTGAATGCACAACACGTCCAAACTTGAGACGGCTGGGCTACAGCAGCAGAAAAAACACCAGGTGCCGCTCCTGTCAGCTAAGAACAGGAAGCGGAGGCTAAAATTTGCACAGGCTCACCAAAATTGGACAATAGAAGATTGGAAAAACGTTGCCCGGTCTGACGGGTCTTGATTTCTGCTGTGACATTCGGATGATAGGGTCAGAGTTTGGCTTCAACAACATGAAAGCATGAATCCATCCTGCCTTATATCAACGTTTTAGGCTGGTGGTGGTGTAATGGTGTATATTTTTTAGTGTAATGGGGATATTTTCTTGGCACACTTTGGGCCTATTAGTACCAGTTGAGCACTGTGTCAATGCCACAGCCTGCCTGAGTATAGTTGCTGACCATGTCCATCTCTTTATGACCACAGTGTACCCATCTTCTGATGGCAACATCCAGCAAGATAACACGCCATGTCATAAAGCGTTTGAACATCACAATAAATTCAAGGTACTCAAATGGCCTCCACAGTCACCAGAACTCAATGCAATAGAGCACCTTTGGGATGCGGTGGAACGGGAGATTTGCATCATGGATGTGCAGCCGACAAATCTGCAGCAACTGTGTGATGCTATCATGTCAATATGGACCAAAATCTCTCAGGAATGTTTCTAGTACCTTGCTGAATCTATGCCATGAAGGATTAAGGCAGTTCTGACGGCAAAAGGATGTACAACCCGGTAGTAGTAAGGTGTACCTAATAAAGTGGCCGTTGGGAGTTTACAGTACTTGAAAAGCCATTATGACATTAAACAGTGAGTTCAGAAACAAATTAACCAAAAGGCAATACAATAATTTTTTCTGACCCTATTGGCAGATATTTTGTCTTATTATAAGTGTAAAGTCAAAAACTTTATGTATCTTTTTTTTTTCAGACAACACAGCTTAACACATTTAGCTAACAAAGGAAATTGGAAGCATAATAGGAGATAAGGACAGCAGACAGTGCAGCTTGAACCAGTCAGACAAATTAATAGTATGGACAGCGATGTCGTGACAAAGAAAGATGGAGGGAAGAAAGAAGAGGG
Organism: Danio rerio; assembly: GCF_052040795.2. Taxonomy (NCBI): domain Eukaryota; kingdom Metazoa; phylum Chordata; class Actinopteri; order Cypriniformes; family Danionidae; genus Danio; species Danio rerio. Next base: position 40,940,728 of record NC_141039.2, read on the forward strand.
AAGCAGAGGGCAAAAGCAGCAGGAGAGAGCAGGAGAAAAGGGCAAAAGCAGTGGATGGATGGGGCTGGATCTGCACAAAAGTGTGATGCTGAGTTTGGCTGGCTTACAGACCCTCTCCATAATTCATCTGAGTTCTCTTGCTGGCTGAGCCTACAGGCTGTCTGCCACTCAACCCAGAGCTTCTTTTAATTAATGCGAGGTGGGGACTCAGAAATCCCACAAACCCGCTCGGTTTCTCCTGGATAAGCCTTTAAGGGCTCCGTCTTTTGTCAGCTATTTTCCTAAGACGGTCTGTTTTAATGTCTTTGAGTGATAATGATGATCTGTGTGGGGCACCCAGGGTGTGTGTTTCGTGTTCATGCAAGCATACTTTATAAATGTCCGTTCTTCTTATCATGAACAATTAAACGCAATTAAACATCCATTTCAAGACCCTATTAAATGCAAATTAGTGGCTTTTAGTTCATGTCCATTAGGTTTGAGGTCATCAATGCTACAGTTCAAAAGTTTGCTGTCAGTAAGATTTAGGCTTTTTTGAGGACGTTAATATTTCTATCCTAATACTTTTAGTTAAATTAATCAAAAGTGACAGTAAAGATACAGAAGCATGTATAAAAGAAAAATAAATAAATAAATAATAAAACTACATTTTGCGGCAAAGCAGTGTACCAGAGCTTGATTTGCTTTGCCATCATCATGTGATCAGTGACGTCCGGGGTGACATTTTCGCCTATATCCACGTGACTGCTTCAAATTTTAATTCAAAGGTTTAAACACCCTCGTGGGTTAGTTAGGTGTATGGTAAGAGATGAGGCGTCGATTACATACATTACAATAGTAATTTATAGTAAAAAGCTTTTGTACCATACTAAAGTGTATTATTTACAACGTGTTTTAAAGAAGGCCACTGCATATTGTAGTATAGTGCGTAACAGAGGCCAGCTGACGAGTGCATCCTGAAAGCTCCACTCTCATAGCCTCAACCTTAAGCTGCCTTTCCACTGCTCACGACAAATGAAAGCGACCGATCAGAAGTCATCCATTTCCAGTGGAGAGTAGTCTGGGAGTTGAACTTAATTTTAACAGATACATGCTTTTAAAATAGCTCAATAGTTAGGAGAATGGTAAAAAGTTGATGACTAATGTTTCGTCCCCCCAATCAAATACTCTACGGTGTCCCTATGTACCAGCAGCAGCTAACCAACATCATGATGCTTCATAACTCATCAGGGTCAACTCGAGATTGAATCGTGATGAATCGAGATTCGTTTTGAAATCGAACCGTGCCCACAAGAATCGAAATTAAATCATGAGATCATGAGATGAGATCCCACTCCTAATAGGCGGGTGGTTATTCTCCTGGGTAGCCTGCTGAAATATAATGATGGATTCAGAGCTCTGGAATATTGCACCGACCCATTTGACTTGATTGTGTCCAATCAAAGAATCTGGCTGTGGGGCCGTATGATTGGAGCGAATCAGTCAGTCATTAGCCAGGCAATCAGCTCAAATGCCCCCTTTCCCAAGGGAGACCCACAATGGCCGATTTGAGAGGGAGAAAGGAAGGGAAAGAAGGGGAGCAGAAGACAACAGCGCTGTTCAATCACAGCATTAATCTGATTCCTATTTACCTTCTATGTCTCTTTTTTGTTCTCTTTTTCACTCTTTCAAACTGAAATGTGACTGTCTATATACACTCACCGGCCACTTTATTAGGTACACCTTACTAGTACCGGGTTGGACCCCCTTTTGCCTTCAGAACTGCCGTAATCCTTTGTCACATAGATTCAACAAGGTACTGGAAATATTCCTCAGAGATTTAGTCCATATTGGCATGATAGCATAATGCAGTTGTAGCAGATTTGTCGGCTGCACATCCAAGGTGCTCTATTGGATTGAGGTCTGGTGACTGTGGAGGCCATTTTTTGTACAGTGAACTCATTGTCATGTTCAAGAAACTAGTCTAAGATGATTCACGCTTTATAACATGACGTGTTATTGTGCTGGAAGTAGCCATCAGAAGATGGGTACACTGTGGTCATAAAGGGATAGCTGGTCAGCAACAATACTCACGTAGGCTGTGGCGTTGACAAAATGCTCAATTGGTACTAATGGGCGTTAAGTGTGTCAGGAAAATATCACCTACACCATTACACCACCACCATCACCAGCCTGAACCTTTGATACAAGGCAGGATGGATCCATGCTTTCATGTTATTGATGCTAAATTCTGACCCCACCATCCGAATGCTGTAGCAGAAATTGGGACTCATCAGACCAGACATTTTTCCAATTTTCTATTATCCAATTTTGGTGAGCCTTTTCTCTTTGTTGAACCATTCTCTGTAAACCCTAGAGATGGTTGTGCATGAAAATCCCAGTGGATCAGCAGTTTCTGAAATGCTTGGACCAGCCCGTCTGGCAATAACAACCATGCCACGTTCAAATTCACTTAAATCACCTTTCTTCCCCATTCTGATGGTCAGTTTGAACTGCAGCAGATCGTCTTGACCATGTCTACATGTCTAAATGCATTGAATTGCTGCCATGTGATTGGCTGATTAGAAATCTGAGTTAACGAGCAGTTGGACAGGTGTACCTAATAAAGTGTCCGGTGAGTGCAGATGCTCTTTTACCTATTCAATGGACCTCTTCTCTTCTCTTCCCTTCTCTTCTCTTCTCTTCTCTTCTCTTCTCTTCTCTTCTCTTCTCTTCTCTTCTCTTCTCTTCTCCCTCCTGTGATGTATGGCTCCTGTCAGAGGCGGAATCAATGGGATGGTGGTTGTTTTAATTTAGCAGAGCGCTGAGAGGATACTGATACTGGCAGTCAGAGAAGAGGAATGGCAGTGGCCTTTCACCATCTGTTTTTACTTTCCCTCCCTGTTTCGCACATTGATCAACATCCAGCACTTGCAGCGACTGCTTGTGCCCATGTGGTGTAGGTGGCTTTGCACAAACGACAGCCATATTAGCCAATTGACACTGATAATCCGTGTACTTAAACGAAAGATTTTAGGATAGGGCTTGATGCGGATCCTAATTTAGCTTAACAGTTTCTCCTCAGTTTTTCACACTAAACCTCTCATCATCGCTTCTATCGTCATCTTGATTAATGTTATTCATATCTATCCATCTATATGTGTCTGTGGGATGCCTGTCTAGAAATGTATCTGTTGGAAATAGTAATGAGAGACAACAGCAGGAATAAAGAGGAGCAATGCCTATATGGTAATTAACAGCAATAGATTTTGCAGTTATACATTTTCTTTCTGACCATCAGAGATATAAGAAGCTCCCTAAATTGGCGGCATTTTCATATGTTTTTTTTTTTTTTTTTTAGATACACCTGTTCAACTGCTCTTTAACATAAATATGTTTCAGCCACAGAGTAGCAATGCGATGCATTTAAGATGGGTATACATGGTACAAATACTGATGGTCAAAAGATCATATGGCAATGCAAATGTCATAAGAAAGTTTATGAAAGGAACATCATGATTTTATAACTTGGCAAAATATAAAGCAATTACATGAAATTATACCAAAATCATGGACAGAGGGAGCAATAGCTTTCAGAGCCACTCTCTCTCTCTCTCTCTTTCATTTTATTTATCTTGTTTAAGAGCTTAATATTGATACAAGCAGTCACCCTGTGTGTGTGAATTATAAAGCGTAGTCTATGATAAACTGTCATCTCCCGATTGGTCAACAGACTGTTACATACCTCAGAAATTTAGGCCAACTCCCAAAATTTTGTTTAAAAATTATTGGGAGCTTGTGAGCCACTTGGCTTGGCTCATAATAAGTTCCTGTACGATCCATTCCCATACATGAATCAACAATTTACATTTGATTTCTCATGATGTGAAAAAAAATAGTGCATATGAGCTTATTTGACTGCAAAAATAGCCCTGCATGCATGCATGCATGCCGCTAGACATCAGACTGGGAAACTTTGCCATGGTTGTTTGAGATGGGCTGGTTTGAGAATTTCAGAAACTACTGATCTGCTGGAATTGCATATCAATCTCTTGGATTTTCAGAATAACAGCAGTTTTATGAGTGTAAATGTCTTGTTGATGTCAGGGGTCAAAGGACAGTTGCCAGAGCAGCAGCAACTCAAACAACCTCCCTTACAACCAATGTCTGCAGAAGAGCATCTCTAAAATCACAATGCATTAAAACTTAAAGTGGTAGAATACTATACTGGTGCCACTCTTGTCAGCTGAGAACAGAAACTAAGGTTTAAACTTTTCACGTGCTCAACAAAACAAACATGAAACCATGGGTGCATATTTCCTTGAATTAGGGATTCAAGCTGCTGCTAGTGGTGGTTAATGATGTGGAAAGATTTCCTGGTACACTTAATACCAGCTGAGCATTGTTTAACCCTCCTGTTGTTCTAAAATTCTGTATACAGCATTTTCCCTTCAGGTCAAAAAATGACCTGCTTTCTCTAAACCTCTAAAAAAGCAGCTAAATTAAATTTCTCACATCTATTTTGCATCAAGAAACAACTTCATTTTCATCACAAACTCTGTGAATATTTAAGTTTTCCCTCTACAGTGCTGTTTTTAACTAAATTAAAGGTCAAGTTATCTAATGCTAAAGGTATCTGCATAAATGTAATTTTTTTTAGCAAGACAGTATTCATAAAAGTTAAAGCGATGGATTAAGTAGTTTTTGTGGTGTAAAAATGGTTTTATAGCTGGACTATTAAAATTGACCCAAAGTTAAACTGTTGTACCCTAAGCTATTTGCAGCCTTCATGAAAATAGGAAATTATTCATTTTTTTCAAAAGTCATCAAACCTCAAGATTGTTTTTTTTTCTACAGTTAAAATGGTGCCTGGGTTATTTTTTTGCCTGTAAGTTAACAGGAGCTTTAAATGCCACATCCCAGATGATCACCATATCTATCCCTTTACAAGCAGTTTAAACCCATGTTGTGATGGCTAGTTCTAACACAGGAGTGCCCAAACTCTGTCCTGTAGGGCCGGTGTCCAGCAAAGTTTAGCTCCAACCCCAATCAGACACACCTAGGCTAGCATATCAAGCTCTTACTAGTCTTTTTAGAATCATCCCTGCAGTTGTGTTGAGGCAATTTAGAGCTAAAATCTGTAGGACAACGGCCCTCCAGGACAGAGTTTGGACACCCTTGTTCTAACAAGAAAACACATAAAGATCAAATCATCTTAAACTGATTTCTTGAAAATGACTAGTTCACTTTACTCGAACATCCTGCACAGTCACTAGACTCCAATCCAATTGTTCACCTTTGGGATGTTGTGGAACGAGAGACAAATTTGCAGTGAACACAAGATTTGCATCGTGTTCCAAATCAATCCTCTGAGCAGTTCAGTTTAACCTAGAATGCTGTCTATGTAGGCAGCAGGCGGTGAGGCAGCTCAGTTCCTATTGGAACCGAGTTTAAATGCCTTTTTAATAGTCTACAGGGGGTCTTGTGATGTAAATTTGATGTCGGTACACTGTGTGAGAGAGCGCGATGGGAAAACAGGAATGTCGAAGGGTTAATGGAGGCTCACATGGAGACTCCCTGTAGTCCTGGAGAGCACTTTTTGTGTAGCCCACGGGCAAAAGACGGAGCAAAAGTGTTAACCGTTCTGCCATCCTGTCACATAGGATCTGCCTCATTTACAGCCATGTACGACGTTTCTGAAAATGACACAGCCCAAAGAGCAAAAAAGACGAACAAAGAATCGGAGAAGGAGAGCGATAAAAGGGAAAGCGATGTGCGTATGGGAGTTTTAAGCATGTTTTATATAGTGTGCGACTGTGAATGTAGGAAACGGATCTCTCCTGGGCTCTTTAAAGATAATAGGACCATCTTCAACCTGCCACGTTTCCTCTTCACACATGCTTTTTCATTGACTCATGCATTCAGGCCCTCTCTCACTCGTTTCTCTTTCTCTCTAATGGGCCAATCTGTCCTACTCTTGCTCAGCTGCCCAGGCTACTCTTTGAGTCGCGACGCCGTTTGATGAGAGATTCGCCGCAGACAGACCACTGACCCTGAACTGATCTGAGATACACTCCAGTTCACTGGTCATTTCCCAGGCTGTTCTGGGAAAAGGTGGCAGGGGGCGATCTGTCTGCCTCATGACCAGTGCGGGACAATACACAACCCTCACCTTATAACTATGGACTTCAATCTGTAGCTAATGGCGAGGCAAAGGTTAATTGATCCACAACTGGGATTGCGGCTCCGTCAGCAGAGGAGAACTGTGCCAATAAATGATCCTAAGCAAGCCATTTGTCATCATTTATAAAAGGTCAAAATGTTCCTCCTTCCTCACAGGGTGGATAACTTAATAAAATAGCCTTCCTTTTTTCAAATAAGTTATGTGTTTTAAGTTAAAATCCCTTCAGTAGACCTTGACCTCTTGGCTCATTGATCAGTATGCAGGTGCGATTGCGCAATCAACGTTCTTCGAGAAATGAGTTGAAATTAATGACCCATAGGGGGAGCTGTGTGATATGGCACTGACCGTATAATGATTTATTTTCGCATAGAGAAAGCATTGGCGACAGGCAGGGAAGGGAGCAGAGTCTGACATTTCAAGTTCAATGGACACTACAGGCAAAAAAAAAAAAAAAAAAGCCATAATATTCAGCCTACGGTATCTGTCAAAGTCAAAAACTGTTTTCCGAAAGGTGGAAAAAGTTACGCTATAATCTATTCATTAGCTCGACTACCTCCGTTCATGTTGTTCTCCCTCCAAGACAAGCACAAATGGTTTTAATTGGCTGTGCAACGCAAATGTATATGCACACTCTACCAAGAATGCCACCTGTTGCATAATTTCCAAACTGACTCTTCTTTAAATCCTGCAACCTCAGTATTCTACAAATAGTAAATTTGCACTGATATTACATTTTTTTATTATTATACTGGTACAAATATATATTCAATTGGTGCTAATGGTCTCAGTACATCACAACAGACCTCAAATGATTCAAGATTATCAAATGTCATTGAGCATAAAGGCTGATTTATACTTTTGCCTGAACTCCGCGGACTGCACGCACCTCACGAAACAGACGAGGATTTTATATTTGACACATTCGACCTTATGAATTTCTTTAAAACGACCGGGGGCGGTCAAAAGAAACCCACGGTAAAGTCAGACTAGGAAGTTTTCAGAACTATGTCATATCCTTCATCTCTGTTTTTTGCAGACAATGTTGTTCTGTTGGTTTCATCGAACATGGACCTTCAGCATGCTCTGGGGCAGTTTGCTGCAGTGCCATGGCAGGGATGAGAATCAGCACCTCCAAGTCCAGGGCCACGGTGCTTCACCGGAAAAAGGTTGTTTGTCATCTACAGGTAGGAGGCAAGTCCTTACCCCAGGTGGAGGAGTTCAAGTATTGGAGTTTTATTCACGAGTTAGGGAAGGATGGAACATGAGATTGACAGGTGGATCGGTGCAGCGGCAGCAGTAATGTGGTTGATGTATCAGTCCGTTGTGATAAAGAAGGAGCTGAGCCGAAAGGCAAAGCTTTCAATTTACCGGTCAATCTACATTCCTATTCTGACCTATGGTCATGAGCTTTGTTTCATCACTGAAAGGACAAGATATTAGATACAAGCGGCCTAAATGAGTTTCCTTCCCAGGATGGCAGGGCACACTCTTTGGGATAGGGTGAGGAGCTCTGTCCACCAGGAGGAGGTCAGAGTAGAGCCGCTGCTCCTCCACATCGAGAGAAGTCAGCTGAGGTGGCTTTGGCATCTGTTTTGCATGTATCCTGGACGCCTACCTAGGGAGCTGTTCCAGGTATGTCCGACCAGGAAGAGGCCTCAAGGAAGACCCAGGACATGCTGGAGCGATTATGTCTCTCGGCTGGCCTGGGAACGCCTCGGATCCCCTTGGAGAGGCTTGAGGAAGTGTCTGGGGAAAGGGAAGTCTGGGGTTCTCTCCTAAGACTGTTGCTTCGGATCCTCCTGGGGGAGCTGGAGGAAGTGTCTGGGGAGAGGGAAGTTTGGGGTTCTCTCCTAAGACTGCTTAATGAATGAAAGAATTAATAATAATCAAGAATTTAACTTTTTTTTATAATGGAAATAATTTATTAATTTTCTTTTCAGCTTAATCCTTTATTAATCTACTTATACCCAATTCACCTATAGTGTCTTAGACTTGTGGGGGAAACCGAAGCACCAGGAGGAAACCCACACCAACATTGGGAGAACATGGAAACTCCACACAGAAACACCAACTGATCCAGCCAAGGCTCGAATCAGTGACCTTCTTGCTGTGAGGTAACTTCCAACTGCGCCACCAAGCTGCCTAAAGAAAGAATAACATTTTAAAAAGTACACTTACTAAAATATTTTGATGCTTTTTATAGATTTAGCCCACTCCACAATTCACACATTACTGTCTGGCTAGTTTGTGTCCTCTGCTTTTATGCTAAAAAGGCAATAATAGTCCAACATTCCTGATTATTATCAACAATAACGCCAATAAAAACAGGGCATCAGTATATCGTAAACCGGTTCAAATATTCTTTTCTAGTTATCAAAGTGTTTGAATATTTAATCAATTCCATGCATGTCCACTAAAAAAGGTCAGAAGAGCATTTTCTTCTATATATTAGTAATTTATTGAATACAAATGAATAATTCGATTCACAGAGTTCTGGTATCCTCAATGCAATGTAAGAATTACATTCAGGAGGTACGCAACAACTTTCATTTCCTGATACAAGCGTTTATACGCAGTTAATATTAACAGGTAGAGTTTAGTGGAATTCGTCACTTGTCAGTCATTTTCCAGTCCTCCATTGGCCGCACCCATACATGAACATATGTCCTCCTTCTAAGAATTCTCTGCACAACATTAAAAAATAATTTTTTTTTAAATAATAAAATTGTTCAAAATAAAGTATAGTATAATTGACTTGAGACCTTCAGATTTATGGCAGAAGGTCTGGCATTGTCACAGCTTTTATTGGCAAGGAAAGCCCAAGTCTGCATGCCTGACTGACATGCAAAATGACCAATCGTTTAAAGCTGCGGTCACACTGCACTTTTCTCCCCATAGACTTCTATTGATACGCACACGAATGCGTCAGACTGGAAACGCAAGTTCATGCGTCAAGTTTTGCAGTTTACTGTGGTGCAAAGTTCAAGCTTGGTGAACTCTGACCTGTGAAATCACATCACTTGACAGCTTGAGACCAATCGAGGATCAAAATATGACCTTTCTGGACAGAAATGTTAAAATATGGATCAATCGCTCACTTTTTTAAAATGTCTAATCATCTTTTTTAATCCCAGACCTTTTCACAGCACCATATGGCAGAATTTCGCATGCTCAAACTCGAGTGCGACCGCAGCTTTATTCTGTGACATGATTAAAGTTTTACAGTAGGTATTCTTAAAGCAATACCTATCTATGTTTTCACATTAAGTCCCTTAAAGAGGAACAGTTATGCAAAATTCACTTTAATAAAGGGTTTAAACACAGCCAACAGCGTGTGAATATAGCCAGCCTTTAATGGTAAAAAATAAAGTAATTCTATTTTTTATATTCACATTTCATGAATGCAGAAACTCTTTGATTGACATTCTCCCTTAGTTCATGTCATCAGAGAGAGAGAAAGCCCCGCTCATTACTGACGATCTCTCCCTCATTAGCATAGACAGCCCTGAGTGAGACACAGCCGTCTGCCATTAGAGTTATACACATCATACCAGCTAAGGATAATATTAGTGACAGTCTCCACAGACTGCCTTCTTCTGAGCTACTTGTTTTTACATTTTCAGTTGTTTTTTTTTTTGTTTTGTTACAGAGATGATGTTCTGAATTTGCCGCTATGCTGATGCGCAAGCATTTGTAGCCCCACCCCCTTTTAAAATAGGTCTTGCACAATCTCATCTGAATTTAAAGTGACAGTCACTAAAACGCCACAGTTTAGATCAAAGCCTAAAAGGAGCAGTTTCAAAAAGTCATAAAAAAATATTCATTGGGTATTTTGACATCAGAGAATCATTTACATAAAAAGCATGCACCTGATCCTAAAAAGTGCCCCCACTTTGGCATTTGGCATCTAATGGTATTAAATAATAATTAAAAAAAAAAAACAAACAAAAAAAAACAAACAAACAAATATATATATATATATATATATATATATATATATATATATATATATATATATATATATATATATATATATATATATATATATATTTAAAAAACATGCATAGCGTAAATGTCCAATATAAAAACAGCTTATGAATTTGAAGCACACACTATTAGTGTCATCCGCCATATTCAAATTAAATTTTTTGAACAAATCAAAATATAACATGTTCTTGGCAGCAATTTCACCTTGCCTTTCCGGTATTTGTAATGAAGGTGGCTGCATCGGGAAGGAGGTGGAGAATCGACAAACTAAATAATTTTAATGAGTAGCTTAATTAAAACAAACGGGTGGCATCTCCTCGAGGAGACTGCCGTCAAACTGAAAGCGTTCTCTCTTTCCCATCACTGGCGTCTCTCCTCCTTTTAGCTTCCAGGGCTCCTCCGTAAGACATGAGGCAAGTGACGCGTCCAGGTGTCCCTGATTATCTCACTCACGTCAACCGTCTCGTACGCACTACCGGCTCTCGGCCCCGCCTCACTCGCTACAGTCTCTTTTTCAGCATACTATCACATGAAGCATGAAAAAATATGAAGATGGGTGCTTTGAAATGGTATCATTTTAGGTGAAGGAAATATAACCAGTGGTAGTCATTTTACACAAGTAACCTTCAGAGAATGAGAATCTACTATGGCTTTACAGTGCACTTGCTCATTACATTGCTGACTTCTGTGAAAATTATTATGACAGCACGTTTGAAAGGCTCAGTGATGGTCGAAATTACTCCAAAGCAAATGCCAATAAGTGCCTTCATGCCACTTTCAGCACTGTGAAATTGTAGGCAAGCAGCGGATTCACTAATGGATTTCATGGTAAAAACATATGGAGAGTTCAAACAACTGCACTTTTCCTGGTAAAAACTGAAGTAAACACACACTCGGGTTTAAAATGACATCCATCAGAGTTGTAATCCCCTCTGAGTTGTTCTAAAAATCTGACCTGATGTTGCCTGAGAGAAATGAGAGGAAAAAAACGCTTTCAATCAATACGCATGACCCATAAATGTTGTGACTCAGACTTCAAAACACAAACTAATAACACAGTGCATTTGTATTTCCTAACTGTACATGCACGGTAAAAACATTTCTGTTAATTAACAGTTTCCATATAGTTCTCTGTTTATTTGTGGTTGTGAATTGCATTATGAATATCAGTTGTTGATCTCAGCTCTGTCGACTTTTGATATTGGAAATGCAACTCTGCAGTTTACAGTGTTGCCAGATATAGCTGACTTTTTCAAGCACAAAAGCTGCCCAAAACCAGCCCAAATACACAAATAACAACAACAAATTATTTTATTTTATTTTAATTTAATTAAATGGAAATTAACCTAGTTATTTTAACTGTCATAATTTTTAACCATACAGCAGCCAACACTAGTAGTCACAGAACCACAACCAGATCTCATCGAAACACTGCCCCCCCCCCTCACCCACACACTGCACTTAATGTTAGAGTATAGCTGCGTCCCAAATGGCACACTATACACTATGTACTCATGCACTATGTACTTATACACTTACACACTTAACAGTATAGTATATGTATGTAGTGTTGTCCCAAATGGAGCACTAATGTTTTATTACTACACGGAAATTCAAACCGTTTCCCTGGTGTCGTTTGACGGTTGCTAAATCAGTGAAATAAATGACCAAACTATCAAATAATACCTGTTATGAGTACAACTGCATACACCATCGGGAGGCACTATAATCACTTTCATGGGAGAATTTTGCTTTCTCAGTCCAAAATAAATAAAGTTATCCAACATGTGCGCCCGATAGCTCCGCCCCTTTCGCTACGTGAGCAAACCTGCTGTCGTTGAGGGTAAAGTCTAGATCGGATATGCGGCCGGCCGGAAGTGCGATATGCACATTAATAAAGCAGCATTTTTAATGACACTGTATAACAATAATCAATATTTTTACAGTACTGTGATGGTTGGGTTTAGGGTTGGGGGTAGGCGTTAAAAAATACATTTTATTGGGTAATTTAATAGATAACATAACTAGTACTCGGTACAACAACTGTTTTTACATTACTGTGATGGTTGGGTTTAGGGTTGGGGGTAGATGTTAATGAAATACAACAAATGAGAAATTTAATAAATAATAGAAATAATTCTCGTTAACTTCCGGCCGCAAACGTATCTGCTCTAGCCACAACCGTCGTTGAGTGCGTGAAGTGTCCATTATTCCACACTTCATTTTACCGGCTGAATGTGTGCATCATCCGGGTAATTAAAGTGTACAAATTATTTTTTTTTATTATTACAGTTTTCAGTGTGAACGCACTACTTACACTAGCTGCGTCCCAAATGGCACACTATACACTATGCACTCATGCACAATGTACTTATGCACTTACACACTCAACAGTATAGAATATGTATGTAGTGTTGTCCCAAATGGAACACTATTAGTTTTTTACTAAGCGGAAATTCAAACCGTTTCCCTAATGACGTTTGACGGTTGCCAAATCAGTGAAATAAATGACCGAATTATCAAATAATACCTGCCGTGAGTGTAACTGCATTCACCATCGGGAGGCGCTATAATCACTCTCGTAAGAGAATTTTGCTTTCACCATCCAAAATAAATAAAGTTGTCCAACATATGCGCCCGATAGCTCCGCCCCTTCAGCTACGTGAGCAAACGGAGCAAACCTGTGGTCGTTAAGTGCGCAAAGTGTCCATCATTACACACTTCACTTTCCCGGCTGAATGAGTGCATCATCCGGGTAATTAAAGTGCACTTTTTTTTTTTTTTTTTAGAGTTTTCAGTGTGAACACACTACTTAAACTATTTATACTACAAAATGGCATAGAATAGTGCAAAAGTATGCGAAATGGGACGCAGCTTATGTTTTACTTTCAAAATGGGGTATTAATTCATCCCATTTGGTGCTTTAAATTCTTTTAAACCTAATACTTAATTAGGCACTGCTTTTCAATCAGATAACACTTCAATTGTTCTTGCTGTCAATTGCTAAAAATTGATCGGAGAAAGAAGTGGGCCGTATCTTAAAAAATGTTTAGTCAAATAGTATATACTGTCATCATGTATAAATAAAGTATATAAATAAAGTATATATATATATATATATATATATATATATATATATATATATATATATATATATATATATATATATATATATATATAGTTATTAGAAATGAGTTATTAAAACTATTACGTTTAAAAATGTGTTGAAAAACACATTTTTGGGAGGGGGGGGGGGTAATTCTGACTTCCACTGTAACAAAAATAACAACAACAACAACAAAAAGGTTTTAAATAGCTGCAAGCTGTTTTAAACACAAGTACACAATGATTCTCTATTATGCCCAGTTAAATACATTTAATGAATATCTGTTAATTGTCACACGTTCAATCAAAGTTTCCATCTTGTGCCAAAATTAAACTCGTCAGGCTGCCCGTGGAATTCTATTATATGGTTCTGGAAACTATTTCAGGGTTTCAGGATTTGTCATGTCCACATTAGTTTTCATTTTCAGAGCGGGTAACAAGAGAAGAGAGGTGTCGTCACCGAAACACCTGCTGCCGCCAGACCGCACAAATTTATCAGGATCTCAGCTTAACCTTGGCTTTCTTTGGGAAACAGGCAAGTTGGTATATTTCACTATATCAAAACAACAGGACCTGAATTATTTGTCAGTTTAAGTGTATGCAGGAAGCCTAAAGCAGCCTATAGTTGTCAAAGTTTTGCTCCTTCCCTGACCTTCTTTTTACAGACGCCACCCCATGAATAGCATCTTTAGTATTATGCACAAAAAAGATATAATTTAATGTTACATTTGTCTGATTAGGTGGTTAAATGCAAATAGTGCATTGATTAAAGTTGCAGATCAGACTTTAAATCACATATTATGACTTTTATTCCAGTATTATGACTTTTATTAGAAAGCAAGACAAAAAATAAAATAAAATAAACAAATAAATAACAGGATGAGAATGTGTTAAAATCTGAATAGTCTTAAAATCAGGGGGCTTTTCTTTTTCTGGATTTTAACTGTCGGTTGGGTTTAGGGAAGTGGGTGGGCAGGTCAATCAGTGTTTTTGAAAACACTATTGAATAGTCTTAAAATCAGGGGGCTTTTCTTTTTCTGTATTTTAACTGTAGGTTTGGTTTAGGGAAGTTAGAGAGTGGGTCAGTTGATTGGCCAGTCAGTCATTCAATCGCGGCCTCTGGTGGACTTACGTGAGAACAGCAAGTGTGAATGGCAATCATAAGAGAAATTTGAGATCTGAAAAAGCGTACACAGCGGTCTCTGGGGGATTCGCAAAAATAAAAACTGCAAAAAAAACACAACTTCTGGGATATATTTGGTGCTCTCTAGAAATGTAAATAGGGCTGCATTATCAGAATAAGCCTGGGTTGGTAATATCACTGTGCCGACTGCAGCCCTGGTATAGCAGCAAAGTTCTTTAATTAATTATGCCAGAATGTGTAATAATGGCCAGTTTAGTTCCTAGCCATAATGGCTCAGAATAATGAGCCGAACTACATTGTGGATCCGTCGGCGCCGCTTCAGAGGCGTTGCTCGCTGCAGAAGTTGGGACTAGCTCAACTTTTCAAGCGCTGACAGAAGCTTCAGCCAATCAAATTGCTGTATGCAAATACACCTGCTAGACAGATGCCTATTGCTGATTGAATTTTATTGGCTGACGCTGCTATGACGATCATGGCGATCGCTTTAGCCCCAACTTCAGACACGCCTTCAGTCAAGCGTTGACGCTGAAGCCCTGTGTGAATTAGGTGTTAGGGTGGATAGAATGCAAATTGAAATGCATAGTTTTTCATTAAATCATCTTTGAGAGCAAGAGGGCCCCCTGGTGGTTCATGCAGGGATGACAGACACTATTCTTAATAAAGCCAATCTGCTCCACTATACAGTTTTTTTTTTTCTAGCTGATGAAATAATCAGCTGCCGCAGCTCTTCTGAATAACATTAATGTTCCACAGGACTGATTCTGTGATGACGGCGACACCGGAGCGGCGAGACTAGCGATGTGACACTGTGATAAAAGGGCTGAGAGAACAGACACCGTGCCGTTATGAGCCTGAAATACCGTGACATTCTACAGTGGGACACAATTGGAGAAGCCGCAAGAGAGTAATTGATCCAATTACCGAGCTACTCTTGGGTAGCCATCCATCTGCATAGGAGATACAAAAGGTTACAGCGCTAGAAATGATACTGTGATTATGACAAAGATGCACGTCACGCGTCTCCTAAGTGCAGCCAAGCATGAAAAGAGTTCTTTAGGTTAAAACTAAGTCGTGCTTGGACGTTTTTCGAGGCGTCTGCGTGCATCTTCTGCCACATGAGCTCCCTTAGTGAGAGGGAGAGGTTCTGCTTGGCATCCAAAGATAGCTCTGAATGGGCCAAACCCTCTGGCTTTCAGTCCCTGCCTGACTGCCTGAAAGTCACTGTGAATTATGCATCATATTTCTGAGATTTGCCCTTCTCCTCTATGCAAAAATAACAGTGGAGAGAGCGCTTAGAGGCAGACCTACACAATGTTCAGTGGAAACAAAAGACAGAAAGAAGATGATGTTGTAGACAGACCAAAATAGAGAGAGAAATGAAGCTTTATTTCTCTAAGCATAAAATAATCATACTTTTAACTATATATACTTTTCGAGAACATACATTTGAGTGGTATCAAAAAGCTTTAATTAGTTAAAGGGCACCTATGATGCAAAATCAACTCATGCCTGGAACACCTCCCTAGGTAGGCATCCAGGCAGCATCCAAAACAGATGCCCGAGCCACCTCAGCTGACTTCTTTTGATGTGAAGAAGCAGTGGCTCTACTCCGAGCTCCTCCCGGGTGACAGAGCTCCTCACCCTATCTTTAAAGGTGCACCCTGCCACCCTGCGAAGGAAACTCATTTCGGTTGCTTGTATCCAAAATCTTGTCTATTCGGTCATGAACCAAAGCTTATGACCATAGTTGAGAGTAGGGACGTGAATTGACCAGTTTATTGAGAGCTTTGCCTTTCGGGTCAGCTTCTTCTCTACCACAACGGACTAGTACATCAACTGCATTACTGCTGCTTCTGCACCAATCCACCCGTCAATCTCACGTTCCATCCTTCCCCCACTCGTGAACAAAACCCCAAAATACTTGAACTCCTCCACTTGGGGTAAGGACTTTTCTCCAACCTGGAGATGGCAAACCACCTTTTTCTGGTGGAGTACCTTGGCCTCGGACTTGGAGGTGCTGATTCTCATCCCAGCCGCATCACACTTGGCAGCAAACCGCCCCAGTGCATGCTGAAGATTCATGTTCGATAAAGCCAACAGAACAACATTTTCTGCAAATAACAAAGATGAGATCCTGTGGTCCCCGAACCAGACTCCCTCCAGCCCAAGGCTGCGCTTTGAAATTCTGTCCATAAAAATTATTGCAATGAGTCCAACATGCACTGAAAACAAGTTTGACTTATTGCCAGCAATGCAAACCAAACTCCTACTCTGTTCATACAGGGAAGAGACGGCCCTTAACAGAGCGCCTCTGACCCCATTTTCCCAGAGCACCCTCCACAGAATGCCATGAGGGACATGGTCAAATGCCTTCGCCAAGCCCACAAAACACATGTGGACTGATTGGGTATACTCCCATGAACCCTCGAGCACCTTGGTGAGGGTTTAGAGCTCCTCCAGTGTACCATGGCATGGACAAAAAATGCATTGTTCATCCTGAATCCTAATATTTCTAGTCCAAATATCTAAAAACTCTTAAATCAAAAATCATTTTGTAGACAAGTAAAAATATTGTGTTTTATTTCAAAACATAAATAAGATTATTCTGCTTGTTTTAAGGAAAAATCAGACTTAATTTTGACATGAAAACAAGACGATATCTGTTGCTAGTCTAGAAAGTGGTTCTTGATTTCAGAATGTTTAGATATTTGGACTAAAAACTAGAGAAAAGCATTTCTTTTGCCGTGTATGACCACTTATATGAATCTCAAACATTAGTCAACAAATACTTAGTAAAAACTCTAGCAGACAAAGTAGTACTGATTTTTTTTTTAGTTGTTGTTGTTGAGTGGATTACATAAATGTTCTTCTCTTTTCTTAACATTTGCTTTGTTTTATTTCTGTTCTCATTCAATTTTGTTTGTGCCTCCCTTGCCTCGACAGACAAAGCACTCCTGAGTCCATTGTATGCTTATTTTGGGAAAATCAGCTTTCTTCTTTCGTTTTAAATTTATTTTTTGCTAATTTACGTTTTAATAATGTAGCGGACAGGCATTTTATGGAAAAAGAAGAAAGCTTTTCTTTGTCTCTCTTAGATGAAAGCTGAGCTTTACAAATGACTCTGTCGGAAAAGAAAGAAAAGTAAAAGCCTTATTTAAGGAGACAGCTAATTTATTTCAGCTCCAAAAGTCATGCTTGGGTCCTGTAGGTCAGCGTGTAATCCAGACAGCATCATTAAAAACTAATAGTTCAAAGAGAAAAAAAGAGAAATGAGCATTTATTGTCTTGCACAAAAACACATTCCCTTAAAGAGGTGGTCCACTACGACATCATGTTTTATGCTTTAGTTCATGTGTAATGTATATATGTAAACAAACAATATCTCTGAATATAATACGCTCAAAGTTGATTGCAAAGGTAGACATCGGCTTTTACAGAGTTAGTTTAGCTTTACAGCAGAAAAAGTATAGGAACTACAAAAAAATCAGCGGAGATAATGAGATCATTAACCCATCAGGTTACGTGCATACACCTGTGCAGTGAAGGGGCGTGGACAAAGGCGATGTAATGTTATAGCAGAGAAAGCTAAAACGCCGTCCAAATGCTGCTATTTCCACAGAGCTTGTTCTGTTTCTGTATTTGGGCTTCGAATGGACACAACACAAAGAAAGAAGTGCTTAAAATTATAAAAATTCTAAAATAAATATCACATAGCTAACATTTGACAAAAAACTTCCAGAAGCTCTCCCAGTTCAGTGCTGAATTCGGCTAAAAACTTCTCAAAGAAGAAGCAGCTCCAATCATACATAGACCAGTGATGCACAACCCTATTCCTCGAGATCAACCTTCCTGCAAAGTTCAGCTCCAACCCTGATCAAATACACCTGAACCAATTAATTAGGACCTGAACAGCACTTGATAATTACAGGCAGGTGTGTTTGATATGGGGTGCAACTGAAATCTGCAGGAAGGTCGATCTCCAGGAACAGGGTTGGTCACGCCTGATATAGACAAAGCTGTGGATTGTAAGCCTGTAAGTAATTTAATTTGTTAAAATTTATATATTATATTCATAGCATTAACGATGTATTGTAGTAAGGACGTAAACACAAATTTAAACAATGGGAAATGCTGTTTGGCAATGTTAACAACTTGGCTGTAAATTCATTTATCGGTCAAACCAATGTAAACACTAGCAATCTTTAGCAGAGCTGCATAGCAAAATATCTCTGGCCCTGCTTTGGTCCACACATTCAGTATTTGCTTGGCCCAGATGCCGCAGTGAATTACGGTACATGATTGGACCAAGTCTGGCTTCCAGACAAGGGCCAAACACAAACCAAATCTGAGCCAAGTCTCAGCCAAGTTAATAACTGAGACTGAACTGGGCCAGATATATTGGTGTGTCACGACTACAGTGAAATTGATAAACTCATGAATCATTGCACTTTAGGCTTGCTATGGGCGTGCTTTTTCTCAGAGCAACTTGATTGGGAGGATTTTTTTTTATTTTTTTCAAAATAATATCAATGTATTTTAAATGTGGGTCAAGAAAGGCCAATTTCACATGGCCCACATATCAACTATTAACATCTGGCCCAAGTGTTGTGTACCGCCTTAAAGACAGTGCCACCTCTGTCAAATCAGGGCCATGTTTGGCCCACATGCTGTATGGCAGTGCTGGATGAATGTCTGCTGTACCAAATTTATGCCAAATCTTTGCCAGAATTCTTTGCTACCTGGGAATTATCTCTCTATGCGACCGCTTTCCCTGTGTTCATTCATTCATTCATTTTCTTGTCGGCTTAGTCCCTTTATTATTCTGGGGTCGCCACAGCGGAATGAACCGTCAACTTATCCAGGACATTTTCACGCAGTGGATACCCTTCCAGCCACAACCCATCTCTGGGAAACATCCACACACACTCATACACTATGGACAATTTAGCTTACCAAATTCACCTGTACCGAATGTCTTTGGACTGTGGGGGAAACCTGAGCACCCAGAGGAAACCTACATGAACGCAGGGAGAACATGCAAACTCCTCACAGAAACGCCAACTGAGCCGAGGATCAAACCAGCAACCCAGCAACCTTCTTGTTGTGAGGCAACAGCACTACCTACTACCTCCCTGTGTTCTAAGTCTTAAATAACAAATACGCGAAAGATATGTGAACGCCTCATATTACTTAAACGTGCTTATAACCTAAATATCTGTGAAGACACTTGTAAGGTTTCATTTTAGAGAGCATGTTTTGTCTTATTCAGGCTTAAATTGATACAGCTAACAGTTACACTGACTGACAGTATTTATACAACAGCAAATCGGGTGCTAGTAAAGGTGTGGCGTGGTGCTGGTAACGTGGAGCCGATCTATAAATCACAGCACATTATGTTAGTTGACCAATCAGAGCCTCTTAACGACCAGCCTTTGGAAGAACCAGGAAATATGATAGATGTTTTCATGTTAGCAAAGTAGCTGTATATAATTGAAGACATGTGAAAAAATAATGTGAATATTTACAAATGAAGCATGTGTAACAGAGGCCAGCTAGTAAGTGGTGTGCAGGTAAACCTCTCTCCTCTTACCTCTAATGGTGCTCTAGTGACAGACGCTAGAGGCCATGGTCTTTAGCCTCCTTGTTAGAGCAACCGACTCCCATGCTGAAGGTCGCCGGTTTATACCAGCTCGGAATAGGTTGGGTGGCGTAGGACCGGCAGGGTTACATTGGTGCCGTGACCCGGATGAGAATGAGGTTTAGGGGGGTGAGTGTAACGGAGGCCAGCTAGTAAGTGCTGTGCAGGTAAACCTGTTTTACCTGTGTTTTGCACCCCATAAACACAACCAAGCCATAAAAATACACTCTGGACCACCTCTTTAAAATCTGCTTCACTCAAACAATAAGCATCACTGGCTTTGGATATAATTAACACAGAGCAACTGCAGTAATCATGCTTCTAAAACCCTGTGATGTTCTTAATTGCATATAGAGTGAGATGTGTGAGGAGAGTTCCTTTGAATATTTGGATCCATTAAAATTCCAGCTCAAAGGGAAATGTATAGATCCGGCAGAGTATACCACATCCTCTGATGAAAATATGCACATTCATGCCTGCATAATAAAAAGCTATTTCCCCCTCGACAGCATCTGAGCGCACTAGTATGGATGTGTTTTTTGTCTCGCCGATGGGCTGGAGCTGGTTTTGCCGTGTTTTGGGTGAAGTATGTCGTTCCCTGAGGCCGAGCAGTGCTGAAAGCACATTCTTTCATCCGGGGCCATCCTTCAGGAATCCAGAAAGAGCAAAGTCATTGAGTTAATAGCAGGATGACATGAAACGTGCATTTTCTGCATGTTTTGCATCCCAGCTGCTTCAAAAGACTGAGGAGAAACGAAGACTCGAGACTTGGCACGCCTGTAGAAAGCAAATTATGTATACATATAGGAGACTAGGGATGCTTGTCACAAGTTCAGTTTAGTGTATTTTTTAGCATATGGTTATTTTTCTAGGTCAGTTTCTCTATTGGCACATACATTAAAAATCATGACTTTGCAAATACGTGCAAGTTTGTCCTGCTGATGTTAAAGTGCACGTATACTTTAACAAAATTTTAATGAGGATTAGTTTTGTCCGCAAATTAACGGTTTTTCATATTTTGTGATTCAAAGTTTGTTTGCTCATCCATTTTCTTTTCGGCTTAGTCCCTTTTTTAATCTGCTCGCCACAGCGGAATGAACCGCCAACCTATCCAGCACATGTTTTACACAGCAGATGCACCTTTAGCTGCAACCCATCACTGGGAAACACCCATACACACTCATTCACAAACATACACTATGGACAATTTTAGCTCGGACAGTTTTAGCTCACTCAATTCACTTATAGCACATGTCTTTGGACTTGTGGGGGAAACCGGAGCACCCGGAGGAAACCCACGCGAACGGGGAAAAAACATGCAAACTCCACACAGAAACGGCAACTAACCCAGCCGAGGCTTGAATTAGTGATCTTATTGCTGTGAGGCGCATGCGGTACCCAGTGCACCACTACTTTGGGTCATTGTCCGGCGGGAAGATGGACCGTCGCCCCAGTCTGAAGCACTCTGAAGCAGGCTTTCATTCAGGATGTCTCTGTACATTGCTGCATTCATCTTTTCCTCTATCCTGACTAGTTTTCCAGTTCCTGCTGCTTCCTTCTGGCCATTCTCAGATACAGACCTGATTGGTGGATTGCTGCACAGATGGTTGTCCCTCTGTAAGGTTCTCCTCTCTCCACAGAAGAATGCTGGAGCTCAGACAGAGTGACTATCGTGTTGTTGATCACCTCCCTGACTAAGACTCCTCTCCCCTGATCACTCAGCTTAGATGGCCGGCCAGCTCTAGGAAGAGTCCTGGTGGTTCCAAACATCTTCCACTTACAGATGATGGAGGCCACTGTGCTCATTGGAACTTTCAGAGCAGCAGAAATTTATTTATAACCTTCCCCAGCCTTGTGCTTTGAGACAATTTTGTCTCGTAGGTCTACAAACAATTTCTTTGTCTTCATGCTTGGTTTGTGCTTTGACATGCACTGTCAACCCTGGGACATTATACAGACAGGTGTATGCCTTTCAAATTATGTCCAATCAACTGAATTTACCACAGTGGAACTGTGCTAAAACATCTCAAGAATGATCAGTGGAAACAGAATGTACCTGAGCTCAGTTTAGAGCTATACGACAAAGGCTGTGAATACTGATGTACATGTGATTTTTCAGGTTTTTTATTTTTAATAAATTTGCAACAATTTAAAAAAATCTTTTTTCACATTGTCATTATGGGGTATTGTGTGTAATATTTTGAGGAAATACATTAAGTGAATCTATTTTGGAATAAGACTGTAACATAAAGATCGTAAATAAAATGAAGCGCTATGAATACTTTCCGGATGCACTGTACACCAATCATCATCGCTGGTTGATTATGTCTCCTGCCCTAGCCTCGAACACCCCCTACCCCCCAAAAAGAGAGGTGCTATAGCTGAGAGAGACACTGCTCACATGAAAACTTCAGTGCTTCAATATTTTCAATTTTAGTAAAGCACATTTTATTGTCAGTAACGGTTATGACGTTTAGGGGAAACAGTAATAAAATTGATTACTCATTACTGAAAACACTATCACAGTTAGTAACACCATTTATTTACAGCACCTCTATTCCTATCACTGCTGATAAGCAACATGAAATTGCATTAATAATATTAAACAACTGATTCAAGTGACAATGAAATCAAAGATAATCGTTCTGTGAAAATGCCAGCTGTTTGCTTGGCTTATCAGGGAAGTACAGCTGTGTGTTGTTTCTGGATATGAAAGCTTGTACCACATTTAATATGTTTATACTGAAATCTTGCTTCATAACTTCAATCAAGTGTTTGAAATAAATCCTTCTGTAGTCATGCATTGAATCAATTAGACCAATTAAATACCATCTGTTTATTGAAAAACTGTTACTGGTTGAGTAATTCACAAGAGTGCCCTCTGGTTTTTGAAGAAATTTTACTACTGATCACACAACCGTGCGTCCTTAAAAAAAGGTGCATGTCAATTGAAGTACTTGATTTGTTGTGATTTCATTTGGATTCGTTGTGCAGTCCTAATTCATTTATCATGAAAATATTCTATGTATTCCTCCTAATGGACAAAAACAAAAGTTGAAGGTGTTCAATTACAAATAGCACGTTGGAATCCCAAAGAAGACATAACATGATCCTTTCTGTGTCATGTTGTGTGAAGAAAAAGTACCAGGTGACTTAATGACTCAATTTACCTCATTTGATGGAGATCAAACCCCTAAATAACAAAAGATGGGAATTGCTCTCAAGGCCCTATCTCTGTTAAATTAGATGTGAAAAACCGGCTTATATACCTTAAGGAATAACAAGCTAACAGGAGATTGCTCTGGAAGCCTCATTTGGAGGGGCCATGGCTGCTATTAGCGGGCAGCTGTGCGGGGAGGCTGGCTAGAACATCTCATTACGCGGACATGAATCTTCCACCGCTGGAGAGAGCAACCTTTCCACTTGGCCCACTCCCACATAGTCGTGAAGAGGCCCCGAAGGCCACGTTCAAAGCCATCGCATTAGATCACTTGCAGGAATAGCACATCGGATTGATAGCATGGAGGCTTGATGTGCTTCAAGAGGCTGCCCATTGGACAGTGAGCCAATTGCATTTACGATGAGGCAATCGGCCAAAACGGTCCTCTGTAGAGACACAATGCACAAACCCCCTTTTAGTTCAACTGTAGAGATGAGGGGATCAAGCTGACAATCTTTGAGCTTTCTGAGGAGCCTCTGATTGTTTGTTTTTGTGCAAGACAGAGTTCACAATTATGCTCCTCTTCCAGAAACAATTTCACAAATGTGGTCTGACGACGAGCATCAAAACTGTCTGATGACCACTTATGAGGAGACATACTGTTTCAAATGGACTGCTGGCTAAATGCCATTGTTCTGGAACAGAGCTTTGATCGTTGGATCAA
The DNA here is from genome assembly GCF_052040795.2 of Danio rerio. NCBI lineage: Eukaryota > Metazoa > Chordata > Actinopteri > Cypriniformes > Danionidae > Danio > Danio rerio. The sequence goes on from NC_141039.2 coordinate 40,964,649, forward strand.
ATCACGGCAATCCCGATGAAGATTTAATGCTATATTTTTCAATTTATCTACGGCTCTCTTCAAGTTCTTTTGAGTCAAATAGGTTTATTGCAAATTCGTAGCAAAACTATGTAGCTGAGCATGGTGATTACAGCCTTCTACACAATAACTTCTGATTAAAAGCAGTCTGAGTTGTAATAATGAGACAAGTCTATAGGGTGTCGTACACCTGGGTGTACGGCGTACACAGTAGACACCTGCATATTTAATATCAAAGAAAAGAACATTCTAATTATACATGCCTTCATTAAAACAGAAAGCCTAGCAACTGATTGCAAAGCCAAACATACATGAGGACCATCCTCCAGAGGTGACATTAGAAGTTTCGAGACTGCGTAAAAGTAAAACAGGTTTAAAAAAAAGGACACCAACTTTTTAAGGTACACTTGAGGGTTTAAACACTGCTGTTGTTTTTTAAGACAACAACAACAACAATATATATATATATATATATATATATATATATATATATATATATATATATATATATATATATATATATATATATATATGCAGTAGGTAGTGCTGTCGCCTCACAGAAAGAAGGTCACTGGTTCGAGCCTCGACTAGGGTCACTTTAGCAGTGGAGTTTGGATGTTCACCCTGCGTCTGTGTGGGTTTCCTCCAGGTGCTCTGGTTTCCCCCACATTCCAAAGACATGCGGTACAGGTGAAATGAGTAGGCCATAGTGTGTGAGTGTGTATGGATGTTTCCCAAAGATGGGTTGTAGCTGGAAGGGCATCTGCTGCGTAAAACATATGCTGGATAAGTTGGCGGCTCAATATCTGCTGTGGCGACCCCAGATTAATAAAGGGACTAAGCCAAAAAAAAAACATAAAAAAAAAAAATATATATATATATATATATATATATATATATATATATATATATATATATATATATATATATATATATATATATATATATATATATATATATAACAGGGGAGCGAATAATTCTGACTTCAACTGTATATATAAAACAAAACTTTTGAGTGAAAATTTCTTTAAAAAAATCAAGTGAGCGCCATCTCTTGCAGCTCTGGTATGAGGCAAGATTTTTGCTGGAGGAATCTTACCAAATACTTTATAACCTCCAGGTTAACATGTATGCAAACATGAGAGAAGGATAGGTGACAGTGCTGGAGGAAATGTGGAGAAGACTTAGCAAACCATTTTCATTCTGGCAGAATGTAATGCAAGTAATACGAAAATTCTTTGGTGATGGAATGGACTTTTCTTTAACAGCATTTTAGCTGGGAAAAACTGCAGCTCAATGGTAAAAGACAAGTATTTAATAAAAATGCTTCTAGCAACCAATAAGAAAGCTGTAACTCAAAACTGGCTACAACTTGAACCCCCTACAAAATTTGAATGGTTGGATATGGTATCTAAAGATCAAAATATGGAGAGGATGACTTCTTTAAAACTACAAATGGACAAATATCTAAAATATTGGGAGAAATGGATTGTACTTGTGCCTATTATTATTTTTATTTATTGTTAAAGTTTTTTTCTTTTCCTTTTTCTTCCTTAAAAATAGAAATAAAAAAAAGATCAAGTGAGCATTCCAACAACTCAATTTCAACAAGAAACTGAAAACTCTCCAAAATGGGATATATTGCCCTCTGAAGGGCACTTCGAAGAGAAAACGATTTGGCTCCCATTTTGTCCAAGTGTCATTCCAAACTCAAAACTGTTCGCATCGAAGGGCCATTCGGTATGAAGCATTTCCAAGGGTACAACTGATTTACACAACGTCCCCCTATGATCCTTTGTGCTTTTTGTTGCATACTACGTTTCATTTGGAAGGGCTGTGCTCAATCCCTTGGAAAATGCAGTGTTAAGCTGTGTCCCAAATGGCACACACTATGTACTTATGCACTTACACGCTCAACAGCATATCATATGTATTTAGTGTTGTGCCAAATGGAGCACTAACTTTTTTTATTAAGCAGAAATTCTAATCGTTTCCCTGATGACGTTTGACGATCGCCAAATTAGTGAAATAAAATAACACCTGCCATGAGTATAATCGCATTCACCATCAGGAGGCGCTGTTATCACTCTCGTAGGAGAATTTTACTTTCACAATCCAAAATAAATAATGTAACCCAAGAAAAGCGCCCAAAAGCTCTGCCCCTTCCGCTACATAAGCAAAGCTGCGGCAGTTGAGTGTGTGAAGTGTGTCCAACATAACACACTTTAGTTTATCGGTTGAATAAGTGCATCATCAGGGTATTTAAAGTGCACTTATTCTTTTGAGAGTTTTTTAGTGTGAATCCACTACTTAGGCTATTTATATGACAAAATGGCATAGAGTAGTGGATAAGTACGGGATTTGGCACAAATTAGCACAAATAACGGATGACAACACTGAAGTAAAGAAAAATAAATCTCATTCCTTTCCTAGCTTTACTGATTTCGACAAAATTGTTTAAAAAACTGTCTGTTCCACCTACACACTGCTTAATCTGTGAATTACGAGGTCTCAGGACAGATCAGCATGTTACCCGAAGATCGAGAAGTGTCGCGCACGAAAGTGTAGAGCGGGGGTTGGATGGGGGAGGGATAATGCGAACGAAGTGAAGAGCGGGGGGTTGTTGTGGATGAAAGTGAAAAGGGTTGTAGATAGGGGTGTCACGATTTCGATTTTAAATCGAAATCGATCGAAATTTTTGCTCAATTTTGATTATCGGATCAAAAAATAGAATCGTCGATGCTGCCACGCCCCCATGTCACGTCAGCTTGGCTTGCCAAGCGGGAAAAAAAACGGCTTGTTGAATTGCTTGTTAAACTGCAGAAGCAGGAGACCCGTCGACAGAACTTAAACCCTCTCCTCTTTCAATGAAGTCGCCGGTGTGTAAGCATTTTGGATTTCCAGTGAGTTATGTTGACAACGTTCGTGTTGTCGACAAAAAAAAAAAAACACAGTTTTGCAAGCTCTGCTATGTACATATTACGTACAGTTCGTCCGATAGACAACACCGGCATCGCGATCCTCCGCCCGCCCCCGTTGCAAATCGTTGCGGAAAATGCCAATCACGTGACCACACAGACACAGACGCATACACAGCCATGCGCTCAAGACAGCAGGTCCAGGCAGTCAGAGGACTGCTTCAATCTTTCACTCACTTGTACTTAGTCATTTTAGCGAACACCTCAGATACTGTTGGCTGGTTCGTGTTGGTTGTGCATCTTTTTTACAGACGCCATTATAACAAAACAGATCACTGCTTATTCACGAGTCCTGCAGAAAAAGTGATTGACAGGTGGTAAATATGTGTGTATCTTGTCTTTATTCATTTACTGTATGATTTGTTTATGGGTAAAACAAAGACCATCCAGGTCAGGTAGTTTAAACGGTAGGCTACAAATAATTAATTGGTCTTTAATTAATTAATTAATTATTCATAATCGAAAATCGAATCGAATCGTGCCTTTAGAATCAAAAATGTAATCGAATCGAGGATTTGGAGGATCGTGATACCCTTAGTTGTAGTCGCGGAAGAAAGTGAAAAGCAGACAGGGGAGGAGGGCGATTGAGGAGGGGGATTGGTAAAATGAGGTGCCGGCTCAGATTTCAGAGGAGCCGGATCCGGCGTGTTCCGGCACAAATTGAGCCCTGCACCTACACCTTGAAGAAAAACCCTACAGTGGTGTTCATCAGTTTGAAAATTTATTTTCATATAAAAAGACACTCTATGAAAACAGTAGAGGACTACTTTGTACAATCTTATGTATAAAAAAACTTAAATGGTGCAAGGAGGATTCTCTGTGGTAGCCATCTTCTTTAGCCAATGGGATCGTGTGTGCTGGCAAGGGGAGGGATCTGAAAGTTTCAAACACGTCAAGTCATGAAGAAAACATCCTGCTGGTCAGGAAGTCCAGGGAAACATATTCAGTCTTCAATCCGTTCACACCCAGCTGTTGTTCACCATTCAATTTTCAACGATCATCCTCCTCACAATGCACATATCCAAAATACATATCTCATAAATTTGATGTGACTGTAAGGCCATTCTCAAGTAGTTTTTTTCTTTTTCTTTTTAAAGAGCAATACATAAATCTGTTCAAAACATAGTTAGTTTAGTGGGGTTTTTGGGTGTAATGCTCCAGTTTCATTAAGTAGGACTCTGTAAACATCTATGAAAAACCCAACACTCATATACATAGACGGAAATAGAGTGGGATGACAAAACATTGAAACAGCTGATGACTGCATCAGATAAAATAGCAAAACAAAAAACAAACAAACAGGCACTGTAAAAAAAGCAGGGTTTGCGTACAGGTGTGTGGTTGTTAAGACGGCATCTTGTAGAACTTAAATATCCAGCTCACCTGTTTGGTTAATCTTATTGATTTTTCAAAACAAGGCTACAATTGCTTTTCTCAGAACGGAAAGATAAATGACCTCACTTTCTTATAGACTTAATCTAAAATTAACCCCTCTGGTTGCATTTGTCTTGTTTCAAGTGGGATTTGTGTTTGTGTTTTCAGCATTGGAGGCAGGCACACCAACCATGATGCTCTCGCATCAGTTGCTATTATGATTATTGAAGCCATTGAAATTAGCGTTAACTTTAATCTTGGTTAATCTTACCCGACCTAAAAACCTTTAGAGTCAACCACAAGTGTGGTTGAGGTCAACAGAGTGGATGATTTTACTCACTCGTAGAGTTTGGTCTCCATTACACTTACACCCCTAAACCTCATTCTCATCCAAGTCAGGGCACCCCTGTCCCTCTCAGAGTGGGATTTAACTGGTGTTTCATGCATGCTAAGTGGGCACACTAAATACCACACACACTCTAACATGCCTTTAGACCAGGAGACTGAAGCTTAATAACACACTTACTATTACCTGGCCTCTGTTATCTCACTCCTATCCGGGTCACGGCACCAGTAGGGGATAAAGTCACTAACAAGGACCCTAAAGACCACAGCCTCTAATGTCAAACACCAGTGTGCCACTTGAGGTCAGGAGAGTGAGGTTTTTCACTTCTTTTCCACTCAATCTCTGAATTCTCACAACCATCCGGGTCACGGCACCAATTTACACATCCAGTACTCACCCTGCTCTGAGCAGGAATCAGACTGGAAACGGTGGCACGCAATCTAACAAAACAGTCAAGACTGTAGCCTCTAACAGTCACTAGTGTGCTTCTTGAGACCAGGATTCCACTCAACCCTCAAAAACACAACCATCAGGGTCACGGCACCAACGCAACCATTCCAGTTTAAATTACTCCCCCAGAATACCAGCTTTTGTTTCTGAAATGGGTGGTGTGCACACTTATACTAAATAGCACAACCTCTAGCATTACTTGCTAATGTGCCTTTGAGGACTGGGGGAAGATTTTTTACTCGCACAACCAAAATATATTCCTACATATTCTGTATGCAATATCACAATTATGCTACAGTACTGGATACCAGCACTGCAGATCAGTGTCAACCTTCTGACAAACAGAGCTCTTGTTCGTGTGATATTGCTTATCTCATATATGAGAGTAATATTCTTGACTGCGGTTGAGAAGGGAGACGAGAAACTACTTTTAATTGCCATGGTGGTTTGGAGATTTTTCAGGCGGAAGAGGCGGCCCATGTTCCCCATTAGTGCAGATTACTTGCAAAGGTTAAAATGGCATGCTCTAGTCTTGCCATCTGTGCCTATATGATATGCTGACTTTAGGGATCTTTGAGCAGATGAAATTTGCGCCAAGTAAGAAAATGTCAGGACAAATCGTTATTCTCCCAAGATAATTACCACACCTCTCTCGCTTGTTCGCCCTCTCTTTCTCGCTTTCCGAGTCTCCATGTGGAGTTACATCAGCCAACACGACTAATGAATGGGTTATGAAGAGGAGAAGGGTTGACAAAGATGACCTCGGCAGCCTGCTTAGCATTAAGCTAACTGTCAAACTCCATGGATGGAGTGCAAAAAAATCAGTTCAGCTAGAGTCACTGGTTTTCAGTTTCACAAAGAGCTACTTTTTTAGCGAGAGTAGAAGTGAAGCACAACATAAAGATGGCAAAGAAATGTGGAAACTTCCCTGACAGCAGAACTTTGCGTTGGTTAAAAAAAACTTCTCAGTTTGAATTGGATAAGCCTGATACCAAGTTCCAAAGCTTTCTATGACTGGAATGCGCATTATTTTGGTTGTTTTGGAGATGGATGCTTCCCTTAAGTGAAATGATTTGACATTTATCACACATACAATTCTGTAAAGCGTTTTGGAAAGCATGAATAAAACACAATCCCACATGAAATGATACCTGAAGTTTGACTGTATAATATAAAATAATATATATATATATATATATATATATATATATATATATATATTAAACAAAATAATGCACAAGCATTCTAAATAAAATATAGAAAACAAAAGAAAGCTAGATAAGCTTTTGTGTACAGTACGCCTGATGCAGAGGGGGGAAAAAAAGCAGAGGATGGCACATATTAATAATCGCTTTCAAAACTTCCCCTCCCTCTCCCCTGACAAACAAACAAACCAAGAAAAAGGGAAACAGAACTTGAGTCATCCAAGAAATGCGAAGACAGAAAGGGGGGAAAAAAACCCTAGGGGGTTATTAAACAGTGTGCGAATCATCAATACCGATTTTTCTTTTTTTTTTCCTCTATAAAAAAAGAAGGGTGCAGAAATATTATTTTTTTTTGTTAAATTCCCAAATCATCAAACAGGTGAAAGAGAATCCTTTCTGGAGTAAAATCAAGACATTTCAGAAACAGTTTGTTAAAAATTTGTACCATACTCTCCAGGCCTCACTCTTTCACGTAATGTCTCTGTGTGAAAATATAGAATAGAGCACTCTTCATCTCTGGTTTGTCCTGTAAACGAGTACAGAATCCTTTAGAAACGCGTCTTGCTGAAGATCACTGACTGAGTGAGTATGTAAGAGGGTTTAGTTGTCTCTTAGTTTGTTGTGGGTGTGTGTTTTTCTTCACACTTCAGTCTGGAAGTCTCCTTCGGATGTGTCAGGTGTGTTGACGGAGGATGTGTCCCAGGGTTTACTGCGTAACTCCAGTCTGTCCTTGTGTTCGTTGGAGCCACACGTCTGCTCAGGGGTCATGGTCTTAAAGCTGTCCCAAGATCGCTGGTCATCTGTGGTGGACTTGTCCTGAATATGCACATACAAAAAAGGGAACAAAAAGATTGAAATTAAAACCTGAGCAAGAATGTTTACCATCTACAGCCTCATATACTCTCTTTATATAGATTGTAATACGCATGAATTCAATACATATAATATATACAGTTGAAGACAAAATTATGGCACTCATAATATTTTTTAAATATTCATAATACTCTTTAAATGTATATGTGTTTACATATATATATATATATATATATATATATATATATATATATATATATATATATATATATATATATATACCGATTGGCTGATAGCCTGCAATATTATGCCAGTAACAGTACTCGACCGACCTCTTCACCCTTGTATTACTCCGCCCACAAACAGCAACAAGCACAGGACACTCTACACTCTACAGACGAATATTCTTGCTGTTGGGCAACATAATGTACTTTTGAGGCTTTTTTAGTCAAGAATATAGTTGTTTAGATTGGACTATGTAGTTTATTTATAAGGATAATGACTATCTTAAAATATTTATCATTTCTGAGAGACAGTGGCCATTAGCCTGTCTTTGAAAAAAGACAGTTGACGTTGTCTATCAACAAGGGTCGCATAACAAGCCCTTAGAAGATTAAAATGGTAATTTTTTACAACAGCTGATCAAATCATTATTATACTGGTAAGTGATATTCTGAGTCGATTTCTCTCTTTTGTATGTTGTAGTGCTGTATTTATACCATATAATTGTTATGTATTAAATGTGAAATGGGACTCACATATCAGGAATGTGTTGTGTTGGCAGAAACAAAGAAGAAATTCCCGCATGTCTTTAGCGTTTTTCCTTATTGCAAACACAACAGCAGTTTGGTAGTGATTGTGCTGCTTTTTCCGGGGTTAATTATTGCGATATCCCAATTGCAACAGAGAAATACTGTAGACTGTGATAGACTGTATACTGTAAGGAGAAATCTCTGTAGATGGATGGTATTTTATTTCACATTCAGCCTTATAATCTTTAAATGTGAGCAAAATTCCCTGTTTTGTCATCACTTTAGACATTACACTAAAGAATCATTCAAACACTAGCTCTAAAGTGTTATTGGTGAATTAGTAAGAGCTTCTGCTGTTCTGACGTCAGATGGTGAATGAATGGTGGAAGAAAGTAGTTCCTCATACAAAAAGGTTTTTAGACTCTCCATGTTTGATTTTCTTTTCCATATACACGATTGTGCTGTCTAACTGTTGTATTAACGCAATATCACAATCATAGCAGTGCGGTATGGCTGTATATCAGCACTGGTGGGACAACACATGCCTCCCACCAGTGCTGAAATACATTCATATTGCACTGCACTGCTACTTGTGTCATATTGCTCATATATATATAAATATAATAAACAAGTAATCTAAAATAAAAGGTATTTTTGAGTGTCTTGTCCCTATTTTAACTTTAAAATAATCTTTCTATATTTTGGCTAAAACATTGCTTTTTTATTTGATTGATTGTTATGATTGTACTATTATTATTATTATATATTTTTTTGTTTTCACTTACAAAATAAATCCACACTGTAGTGTAAATAAAAAAATAATAAAATAATAATTCTATCTAAAACTAACTTAAAAAAAAATGTGATTATTATTATAATTCATTTATTATTATTATCTGCCATTTTGACCAGGTGTAACTTAAACAAAAGACAGCACTGTCTCAATGTGATCTCTTGGCTAAATAAAGGAAATAATAATAATAATAATAATAATAAATAATAATAATAATTTACATTTTGATTAATCTTCTTATTATTATTAATAATTTTATTTTTTGTTTCCTCAAGAATGATTTTCTCCCTTTTGTTTTTGTTTATATGGATTTTTTGTATTTATTTTATTTTTAAAATGATCTATATTACTAGCTCCTTATTTATTTATTTATTTATTTGTTTGTTTTTCTACAGAACACTGTTGTCCAATGAATTGCCCAATTAACAAAAAACTTGCATAGCTAACCTAATTAAACTAGTCTTTAATTTGCACTAACAAGCCTTTAATTTGTACTTTTATTTGAAAATTAGCATCTAGCAAAATGACTAGTAAAATATTAAGTACTGTCATCATGGCAAAGACATTAAAGGAATTAGAAGAAAATTACAAGAAATTAGTCACAAGGAAATATTAAAATAACTATTAAAAATTCTGTGGAAACAAATCTTCTCTACATTAAACAGAACTTTTAGAAGACTTCAAATTTCACAGGAGGGCTAATACTTTTGCTTTCAACTGGATAGAACTGGCTAAGCTGTGGCTAAGGTATGAATGTATCTATGCAACCTTTGAACATCTTTGGATCACATCTGAACAAAAATACCACAAACTTTAAATACACTGCAAAATAGCATTGTTAAATAAAATACAATTCCATTTTTAACAATGGCAAAGCTGAATGTTTAGCTAATCTCAAGTGTCACATGATCCAGAAATCCTTTTACTTTTGTGCTAAAGCAGCCGTTTACAACTGATCAAACTGCAAGACTGATAACATAGCAATACTGTTTTGTAAAATAACACTGTTTACTGTATTTTTGATCAACTTTATAAATGAGCAGGTTGATAAATAATTAACACACATTTAAATTAAACATAATTTATGCAATGTATAAAAAACTAAAATATTTGGTTAAATAACATCAAAATCCACACCCCATTCCAAATGTTTTTCAAAATTGACAGCAACACATAACTGTGATATTGTATCAAAACAAAGAATCCTATTGAAATCCATAGTTCTTCCAAGAGTATCCCAAGCCTGAAAAAAAGCCATGTTATGTCATGTGTAACGCAACTAATGGAGAGGTGCTCGGGCATTTATAATTCACATTTAATGGGCCTTAATACACGTTATAACAGCAGCATAAAAACGAAACGATCTTCTTGCATTATGACTTGTCTACAACATACGGAGCATCGTCTGCATTAGTGGTGGTATATGGTGCGCTTTATTTCTGCCTATTCCAGGTGTTCATTACTCCAGATAGCCAGAACACATACACTCGCCATACCCATTAAGACTAATGATGTATCCTACAGCTATATAACCTCTTAATGGTAGGTAAATGGCATGATAGGGCAGATTAATCTAATCGCACAGAGACTGGGGCAATATGAGGCTCGGATTGTAACCACTAGAGCCAGGTTACTGGAAGAGGACTCGTCACAACTTCTATTCCCAGCTTCGTTAGAAAATGAGATGTATGAAGCTGCATATCTCGAAACGTTTGAGGCGATCAATTACAGGGTTGCTGTCAGCTCGCCCTCAGCTCAAACGTCTGCTGATTGTGTGTGTGGCGGATTGGGAGATTGGAAAACATCACGTAAATGACTCGTCTGAGGTTTGTCTGTGAATAAGTTTCTTCCACTTGTTCGTGGAAATGGAGGTACGAGCATTCATACACCACACATACAGTACTATGCAAAAGTCTTAGGGACCCAATTACATTTGTTTTAGTGTGAGTACTTATTATTATCTTTATTAAAATACAATCAGAAAATACAGGGTCTTAATTGTTAGAGGAAGATGAAGAAATTAATGAAAAGTACTGGAGTTTCTGTCTTGGTTTGATTTGCATTTCTGTTAGAGGTGTTGTCAATGTTGTCTGAAATGATGATGTGATTGTAATGGCTGAAAAGTACAGATTTTAATTCGTCATGTAATTTTTGCTAGAAAGCACCTAATTTGTAAGTTTTTTTAAATAGATTTCAGCATGGAAATACATTCCAAACAAACTGCTAATGTAATTAAATCATATTTGGAGAGAAAAATAGCTGATGGTACCATCATGAAACGGCCTCCACGGAGTCCAGACCTGAATATTATATACAGTATTTATAGGTAATATTTTAGGCAGTGCTTAATTTGTAAATTGCGAGGTCTCTGAACAGATCGGGGTAACGGCTCCTGCACGTTACCAGAGGAGGGAGAGGCATCGAAGAGCGAGGGGGTGGGGATGTTGCGGATGAAAGTGAAGAGGGTTGGGAAGTCGCAGAAAGAAGTTAAAGGCGGGGTATGGGTATGTGTGAGGAGAGGGATTGGTAAAATTATGTGCCGGATCAGATTTCAGAGGGGCCGGCTTGTTCCGGCACAAATTAAGTAATTATTATAGGCAGTATGAGATTCACCTGAAAAAAAAAAAAAAGATAGAACTTGCTAAATCTAAGGAGGGACTTTTAGAAATGCTAAACATTATGGACCGGTTTTAGTTTGTTGTTTAATTTCTACAAGAAAGCCCCTAATTTGTAATCGTTTTATTTTTCAGCATGATAATGCTCCCAAACACACTGCTTATGTAATGAAATCATATTTGGAGAGAAAAACCAGCTGATAAAAACCCATCAAAATTGGTCTCCAAAGAGTCCAGACCTGAATATGATATCCAGTATGTTTAGGCAATGTTATAGGCAGTATGAGATACTGCTGAGGAGAGAAAGATAGAACATGCTAAATCTAAGGTTTCTTTCACACCTAGATGTTTGTTTCAGAACCTGTCTCATTTGCCCAGTTAATGCAGCATACGTTTGGCATGTGTAAAACCCGCAACTTCTCCAACTTTCTGCACTGACACCTCGAAAGAAAGATCAACAATAATCTGCTTCATGATCTGACTGCAGTCTCGGTTCATCTGTTATTTCTCTCAATAATTTAAGCCCATAATGCTTAATTCGAACGTTTTCTTAATAGATTATTTGCTTCAATAGATAGATTTTTACAAAATTTGACAACTGAAATGATGCTGAAAAAATCTTACCTCTCCGATTCATATTTAGTGACGATGTCTGTGGGTGTCAAAAAAAGTGCACCTTTTCGCGTATAGTGTCTTATTGTTTATCATCATAAATTAAATTAACAATGTATGACAGCTCAGCAGAACTCATGGGACTCTGAAAAATAAACCCTGAAACTGACCAAATTTGGGAAGAGTTTACTCACACGTGACTTGTTTTAACTATTTTGGTCTTTTTAGAAACTTTGTCGTGTGAAAGCGAACAACACCAAGAACACAAATAAACATTGTAACAATTTTATCCCTATTCACACATAATAATGTTATAATTTACTTCTCATTATATTTATTAAAATAGAGCCATAAAATATAGTTTTGGGTCGTACTGTATTGTTTAAGACAGCGATACAAAGATACGGCTAGAGAGAAAAACATAGAACATGCTAAATCTAGGGATGAACTCTTAGAAATGCTGAAAAGTACAGACAGGTTTTAATTTGTCACTGAATTCCTACTAGAAAGCACCTGATTTGTAGTAGTTTTATTTTTCAGCATGATAGTGCTCCCAAACACACTGCTAATGTAATGAAATCATATTTGGAGAGAAAAAAAAACTGCTAATTAAATTGTCATTAAAGGCCTCCACAAGGTCCAGACCTGAATATTATATACAGTATGTATTGACCTTATACAGAAGTGCGCTCGTTTTTACAATTGTTTTAGAACTTCCGATTCAATCGCCTATGGGTGAAAAGACTAGGAATAATAAACAGCAGTAAATGGTCAAACTACTTGCTTTACCACCAAGTGTTTGCATGACTATACAGACAAAGCAGGATACTATAATAAGAGAATATCAGTTTGTAACATCAAGCAGCAAAACAAGCTGTTTTTAACAGCTAAAAATGAATGGAAGTGAATGAGACCGGAAGTTTCGAGTAAAAATGATTCAAATGGCTGCGCCCACTTGTACGTGGAAAATAAGGTGAATATGCAGTATGAGATTCATCTGGAAAAGATAGAACATGCTAAATCTGAAGAGGAACTCCTAGAAATGCTGAAAAGTACAGTCCAGTTGTAATTACTTATTGAATTCCTACTGGAAAGCACATCATTTTTATTATGAGATTCACCTGGAGAGAAAAAGAAAGATAGAACAGGTTAAATCTAAGAAGGAACTTTTAGAAATGCTGAGACGCTTGATATTAAATAGCACATAATTTCAGAAGACAACAAAATAGTTGCTTATGCTAAAGAGGTCATTAAACAAAGCCCTTTGACACTAGTATTTTGATTCCCAAAGTAATTTTGTTCTGAATATTGTGTACATATTTCACATATTTACTGTATTTATTAAATGTAGAGTTAGGCCCAAACGAATTCTGCACGCAGATTTCTAGCCATCATTAATTCTGTTTATTTACTTGAGTAAATGTGTGTAAATCTGTATTTATTTAGTTTTTTTTAATTAATTAAAGTAATATTATTGACTAATATGAAACTGTTCATTAGATTTATGTACAATGCAGTTTGTACAGTCATATTTTCTGTCTTTTAGTAGAGATATTATATGAAAGACTTGCTTTGTTTACCAAATAAAGTGAATCTAATTGGATTTGCATTTTAAACATTAAATAAAGTTAAAAAGGTATTACTTTTTTATTTTATATATTAAGGTTTTAATTAGAGTATTCATTCATTTTCTTGTCGGCTTGGTCCCTTTATTAATGCTGGGTCGCCACAGCGGAATGAACCGCCAACTTATCCAGCAAGTTTTTACGCAGCGGATGCCCTTCCAGCCGCAGCCCATCTGCAACCCAATCATTCCACGGAAATCCACAGATTTTTACCAAAATTCTCCACAGAAATAGCAAAAAACGTCCTCAGATTCCGTCTAGGTATAGTTCACCCAAAAGTATTGACCCTGCACTTGCTCCATACAGTACCTTTTTGATATATAGATTTGTGCAAAGGGCTCCCAAAGCTGGTTGTGGCCTCAGAATTTTGCACAGTACTGTATATATACACACTACACTCTCACACACACCGAATGTCTCACTCACAACATAAAAAAAAACAAAAAACAAATTAGGAGCTACACGTAAGCAAGTTTCCATCCACAAGGGGGCGATAGCAGCCTGACTATGACTCACCCAACGTAACAGGCTGACAGTTGGCAAAATGGATACAAAAAGCATAATCTGGCAGCCCATTTGCATGCTAAACGCTGAAGAAGGAACATTTTGTTGAGCAGAAGTGTTGTTAATGCCGAAGAGGAGCCCGACTTTATTCCTAAGAGAACGCTAACGTGATTGTGCTGCTCTTGCGTATTTCCTTTCCCCTCTGTCTCTCTCTCCCGATCGCTCTGCTCCCAACAACCCTCCTTTCACTTCCTCTAGCTCTCTCCATCTCTCCTTGTCAGGCCTTTTCTACTTACACTCGAAGAATTCTTTTCACCTCCGGCAGACGAAATGCTCCATCGCTTTTCCCTCTGTTGCAATAAAAATGAGGATGGGAGGAAAGAAAAATAAAGCGAGAGAGGCAGAGAGAGAGAGAGAGAGAGAGAGAGGGGGGAAGAAAGACAGGTAGAGAGTGAAAGAAAAAAGAAGAAGGAGGAGGATCACAGTCACTGAACATGTCTGCGGGGAAAGCCACGCTTCTTTGAATTTTACCTTGATGGAGGAGTCTATACATTCAGTCTCGGAGGCATGTACGCTCCTATATCCCCCTTTTTTTTTGCAGAGACGACTTAAATGTCTACAACACTACAGCACTAACTTTAGCATGTATGAACTATGTCGGACATGTCTGTAGTGAAACTCTGGAGCAGAGGAAGAGGAAGATTGAACAGTGCACGCTATAGGGAAGGAGATTCTATGAGGTTTTGAAGGCAAAAATTATATGGAGACATAATCTGTTTTAAAATAATGTTGCCTAACTTCTAAAACAGCATAGTGGTGTAACAGAAATGTATTTTTGACCCTTGGAATGCTCTAAGAATTGTTTTAGGTACTACATAACTTAGTTAACTGCTACTCGAAAATTGGATTGAGCTGTTACTCTACGTAGCTTAACTACACTAAAAGCTACTCTGGAAAATGTAGCAAGCTAAGCTAAAAGCTAGTTGGCAAAAGTAGTTAGCTACATCTAAGCTATTTTTGCAATTTTCATTTTTAAATTGAAGCAACTTAAATTTAGGTCAATCATATTTTAGTGATCAATAAAACATATGAGGCGTAATTATTCAGTCCAACTATTTACTGCGAATGATAATGTATTAAAGATAAACTAATTAAAGTATATGACAGCAATAACAAAAAATCCAATAAAACCAGGTGTTACACATTTAAAATACTATAGTAATTTATAGTAAATGGAAAGTTTTATGAATGAGCATTATATTGTATATATATTTACAACTCTTTATTAATAAATTCCACTACAAAATATAGTATCATCATTAACTAATAGTAATTAGTAACTCCTCTCCCTCATATTTCCATTAAGCAAATTTTTAGTTTTAGCCTAATTTTTTGGTGACGTCACAGACTGGAGCAAGTGGTGGCGGTAACGCACCAAAAGCTTTGCTGTCGTCCACCATAAAACAGGAAGAAATCGTCGTTCTCGCCATTATATTGATTTACTTTCATCGGCTAGACACCGGCCTCACAGCTCCGTAAATGTCAGTGGTGTTACTTATTGATCCACGATCAGTAACTGTAGCTTGTGTGGACGCTACTGCTCTACTTGACTAATAAAATAGCTTTGCTACTGAAAAGATATTTGATTTATAAAGTAGCAACGCTACCGCCACGCTACTGAGAAATGTAGTTAAGCTAGTAGTGTTAACTTGTAGCGATGCTACTGCCCAACATTAAGCGAAATAAAGGAAATGTGGATGTACAAGTTGTGCCTCTTTACTTTTATTCATACATTCTTTCATGGCTTAATGGGATAGTAAATCATCTGGGTACTCTTGCATAATGTTTTTGAATATCATACATTAATTTAGATGTAGTCATACTTAGGCATGGGATGATACAGTAACTGTCTTCAAGATCTACCGAAGTTTAAAAAAGTCAAGGTTTTAAAACCTGCTATATCTTTCCTAAGGTAAGATTTTTTAAATGATCTTTTAGGATAACAGCAATACAATAGACTAGTTCATTAATAATTAATGGGAAAAAGAGTTCTTGAGTCTTGATTGAAAATGCTATTTTGGATTTATTTTAGCATTTACCTAAATGCTAACAATGCAGTAGATTGCATCAGTGCGCGCCAACTTATACAGAAATGGGCTTTAAGAGGTAAATAAGAGAATTTAATAAGACAAAATATAAAACTATTAACTTTCAATTGTTTATTATAGCTATAGAAATTATATATTGATTGGTGAAAACGCACATGTTGTTTCTATAATACAGTAAGATCTCAGTTCAAAACGATAACCACCATTTTTGGATTTTTTTCAAAAATATATTCTTTTACTTAATGTGAAAACCTGTATTCTGAAATCTATATAAAACTCTCCAGTTTTAGTCATTTCCAGAAATGTTGTTGTTTTGTTATTGTACTCTTCAATGCACAACATAAAAACATGATATCTGAAAATGCCAAAAAATGGATTAAGGAGACTGAATCAGTTATATAATCTGTGGTGCATTTCAGCAGTGGGTGGACCTAAACATCTATTTTGACACTCTACTCACTGTGCTCTCTAATTGGAGGATTTTAAATATAGCACTATGGGTAACGTAGTTTTTCCAACCTGAATTTTACTATCAAACCTAATTATTATTTTCTTAGTTCTAAGAATTTTGGCAAACGAATGCGTTCAGCAAAAGCATATTTATGAATATTATCAACATATTGATTAAAAAGCTTGGGTTATGACAAGTTATAACAGTGCAGTATGTGTGTTTAATTCAATCAAAATGTTAGATACATTTTAGCATTCCGAGACTAATTAGACTTCGCTATTTTTGTTTGATATCTTTCCGTTTTAAACTATTCAGTATTGAGGTTATTCACCATCTAATAGACAGTTTTTGCCTTGTTTTTAGTTTTGGGATATCAATGTAAGTCCCCGAAAGTCGAATAGTTTATGTGGCTACCCTAAGATTGAGACTTCGATCCCATCCAGTCAGAAAAAATCAAACATATCTGATATTTAGAGCCGGTTTTAAAACACTTATTGTTGTTATTTATCATACGTCTAGCATTGATGTACAGTACGTGCTTCTGCACAAGTTTGTTGTATCTTGCATTGATTTAAACATCTAGCAGTGTGTGTTTTTAGTGTATGATGCCCAGTTTATCTACTTGTGTGCTTACAATTATGACATTGATTCCTTTCCTGACAAAGGATATATACAATGCTGCCTTAGAAATTAGCCAAAATGCAATACTGACAATCTTTTAAAATAACCCTCACATCAGGAATATCTCAAAAAGGCTTTGTTAGTAGGCACTATGTTTTGATAAAGAGATGTTTTGTCTCCACAATTTCTGCACTTAGTCCTTATAGAGAACGCTATAGATTCTTTAACAATGGATTTCACTCTTTCTTCCCTTCCTCCCTTTCCCGAAAGTGTCGATGGTTATGAATGACATGAGCAAGAATACACAATCTGCGTCTGCAGTACCTTGAAGTGTATAAATTCAAAGTAATATCATTCAAATGACTTGATTTTCTGCATCCTGGATAAAATTACCCATCAATTCCTTCTAGTATTTTTGCCCACCAAAGAATGTTTTTTTTTTTTTTTACACTAGAATGATTCCCCATTTATGTTTCTACACAGTTGACAACTGTATCTGTCCTCTAGACAAAGAAAGTCTTTGGATTGGAGGACTGGTAATAGGTGTGTGCAGACAGCAAAGGGAGAAACGACAAAACAGCAGTGACCACAACCTACGGTATGTGTCCACCAACACAAATGAGAAAGCACAGGTCATGAAGAAGTCGACTGTTGCACAATGAAGCAAAGGAAAGAAGTGAAAGGAGCAGTGTCTACAGCAGCAGGGCAGCAAGTTTAGTCACTGTGGGAGTTCTGTACTGCTCTAGAAGTATCTATGGAGACTATAGGATGGAAAGGACAAAGGAGACACTGTCTAGGAGCGATATGCGGCTTGGGCACACTTCTCTCTGGATGAGATTTACTTATTCATTTATTTGTTGGGTTACCTTTTCTGTGTTTGTCGCCATTGGGTCTGCTGACTGCTTGGCTACAGTCAAACTATGACAGAAAACATGTCGTTTCAAACCAAGGAAAGACAAAGACAGTGCAAAATATAAAAAAGTATAATAAAATAAATAAATTAGACACATTTAAAACATAAACAATGTAATAAGCAGTGCACAAAACAGACAAAAATGACACAAGAAGTAGCTGGATTGAGTAAAACAACATGGGTGTGCAACACAAAACTGGTGGGAGGATAACACATTAAGGCCTTTGTCAGAGATGAGTGTCTGGGGTGAATTCCCTGAATTGTAATGCCACTTTTGCCGTTTCTGAAGCAGTAGCTCATCAAATAATGATCAAATGAAGGCCATACAAGCTATTTAACTGGCCTTAGGTGCATTTACCAAGAGACAACATAAGTGGTTGCTTAACCAAAAATCTATGAACTGTTGCTGCCTTCTCAATATATAGGAGATTTCATTTCTCACTTAAAAAGATGGGAGTAGCGTGTCACATTCAAGGGATTTTTAGAAGAAAATAGAACTACCAATGGAAGACATCAGGGGCATAGACAGATCCTAACAATAAAATCTTATCATATTTGTGTGGTAAACATGGTAATTTCACTTACTGTAGGACCAGATTTAGGACAAAAGCTATTAGGGAATAGCATTGCCTAAGTCTTATCTTAACTATAGAAAGGTGGTGGTATTACAGCATCCTAACTTGACATAGACACCTCAAAATTGTCTTATCTTCAGGTTAAGATTAACTTAAGGTTTACTTTAGTTAATGACTTAACTTTAACTTGACATCTGTCCCAACTCCTAAATTATTCGAAAGCTAATTCTTTTAATGGAACAATAGAATTTAGATTTATTGACGATTGAAACTGAAGAACAAAGATTTTTATTGGTAGAAAGACTCTTCCCTGAAGATGTGTTATACATTTCGATGGCAAAACGAAACTCAGACTAGCATTACAGAAACCAACAAACCATGGTGGAGCATTACTGGTTTGTTTATGCATTTTGTTTAGGCTAGTTCATTAGCAATTCGTGCAGTTTATCTTGATTGGAAACTTTTAAGATTTTAAGATTTCAGAACTGTATATAAGATACAATTTTCCAAGACACAATAAGAATCCCAAATGAAGATTTCCGTCTACACTGTAAAATGGTATCCATAATTAGCAGTTTTCTGTATATTGCGATTTATGTTTTTAATGTTTTATTTTTACCTGTTTAATTATGCTTTTTAACTGCAATATGGGAACTTGATTTTTCTTTTAACCTTAAAAAGTTTTAAAAAGGAACTTTTAATAACATTTTATATTGTTTAAAGTAATATTTTGTCTGGGTTGATGTTGTATGTTACGCAACAAATACCTTGTAATTAACTGCCAGTAGATTTTCTGTTATTTTACAAACTTATTTCTCTATATATAATTTTTATTATGCATTATATTATTTCAAACTGCTAAAATGTCAATAAGTCACTTTGTTAAACTGTAGAGTTGAAATTTACAACAACAAAACTAGACAAAGATCAAGATCCATAATGCAATTCACCAACATAAATAAACGGAAAAAAAAGATAATTAACAGATATTTTTTACAGTGTATAATATGGATTTGCAAAATCATATATTTTTATAAAAAAAAAAAAAAAAAATATATATATATATATATATATATATGTAAATTTATTTTAAAATCCACAACTTAAGTTGAGACTAAACTTTCTCTAATATGCCCCCAGATTTATATCCTAACCTAAAAATGCTTATTTTGCACGAGTACAAAATCTCTTTAAGCCCATTCGTCAAACTAACTATGCTTATACCAACACGTTGAGATGCTCTTTGTTAATGTTTGTTGAAACTATAGATTTGAGAACGCAAATTCATTGAATTTGGTAATAGTAGTTGATTGAGTACACTTTTGGCATTGGAGTTCCCAAACTTTTTAAAATCCAGGACCTACTTAGACAGGTATAATCAATCTCAAGCCCCACCATAATATTTTCAAACAGAAAAATGTAGAAAATGAAACCTGAGTTAGTTGAGAGCATTTTTCTTGTCAAATGAATGAAATATATAACTGATTGCAATAGCAAAAGACTTGAAAGAAAAGCAGAGAAGATAATCATTCAAATGTCAAAACAGCAGCCTAATAGTAATGTTAAGGTTGTGAGAGGAATAGATGAGTGGTAACGATTTACATAGACATGCAATACAAATTTTTAAGGACTTTGTGCGACCTACTTTTTGCACTCCTGTTTTGGGAAATGCACCCCTGGACTAGACTGGAGTTGTGAACCAAAACTATAAAGTCTGGATAAATTACACCAGATTGCTGTAACCTACTGTATCATCTATATTATGATGCAGTCCGGGCTTGCTTGCTTCACAATTAATTCTGAATTAAAATATGCAACATTTTATACGAGATTTGCATAATCCCTTAAGTGAATAGATACTGTCTAACTATAACACTGTCTAACGTCTCACTAACTATGCTTACACCCACAAGTTGAGCAAAACAATACAATTTCGTGATGCTCTTTGTAAATGTTTGTTGAAACTATAGATTTGGGAAATGCAGATTCATCAAATTTGGGTATAGTAGTTGACTAACTACACTTTTAGCACTGGGGTTCCCAAACTTTTTAAAATCCAGGACCTACTTAGACAGGTATAATCAATCTCAAGACCCACCGTAATATTTTCAAATAGAAAAATGGAGGAAATGAAACCTGATTTAGTTGAGAGCATTTTTCTTGTCATATGAATGAAATATATAACTGATTGTAATACCAAAAGGCTTGAAAGAAAAGCAGAAATGATAATCATTCAAATGTCAAAACAGCAGCCTAATAGTGATGTTAATGTTATGAGCGGAATAGCTGAGAGCTAACGATTTACATAGACATCTAATACACTTTTTTAAGGACTTTGTACGACCTACTTTTTGAACTCCTGTTTTGGGAAATGCACCACTGGACTGGACTGGTAAACCAAAAATTATAGACCATTTCAATATGGTCATGTCATTGGCCCATGAATATTTCCTGCTTGTTTTCAAACAATTTCATAACTGTAACACGAGGCAAACAGCTGTAAAAACATTATTTATCATTATGTGGCTCTTTTTGGATTCACAGAAGCTATAGAAGTTAAACATGTAAACAGGAAACACGTTGGGACCATTGTTTTTGTTTACATCCCTCAAAAAGGTCTATATAGTCTGGATAAATTACACCAGATTGTGGTACTGTATCATCCATATTATGATGCAGTCCGGGCCTGCTTGCTTCACATCTGAATTAAAATGTGCATAATTTTATACGAGATTTGCATAATCCCTTTAGTGAATAGATGCTGAAACAACACAAGACATCATGCAAATATAAACAACGCAATCTTAGCGAATTCTCCACTTTACATTTACGCAATAGAGGACAAAAAGGAGATATCACAGAGCTCAGGGGTCTCCAAATGAAACGGCAGGATCATTTCCGAAGCGTTTGTTTCAGCGGAATATGTATCTTAATTCCTGGATATTGACATATACGGTCACATTCACTGCACACATGACCTCTGTGTTTCCTCCATTATGAAGTCATACATTATGTATAAAGGATAATGCGCTAAAAGCCTTATCTGCTCTGTCTGCCATGACAACCATTGCTGAGTTATACTGCATTATGTCAGCTCAGTTAATAGTCGCAAATCTATTCTATTCAGTTCAATGTTAAAGGAAAGCACAAAAGGGCAAAACAGAAACTGTCCATAAAAGAACTCATATTATCCCTTCTTTGTTATGATCCAGATATGAGCTGAGCTACAATATGGCGGGAACAGAGCTTTACATGTTGAAATCTGCGACATGACATATCTCACTAATTACATCTTAATTGGCACAGACTGCAAATTAGCATTTTGCTGTGTGTGTGTAAGAGTGTGTAAAAGTCCCATCCCAGCTTCATTAAGCTGTTTGATGGTGCATCTGCTTCAAGTTTGGTCAATACAATAGTCTGTAATAAAAATGTCATTCCAGGGCTAATTTTGTGTGGACAAAAGGCAAATATGAGACTGCACTGAAATCAGTTATTCAATTAACGCCATTGAGGTCTCTAGAGCAGTGTTTCCCAACGCTGTTCCTGAAGGCACACCAACAGTACACACTTTCAAACTCTCCCTAATTAAACACACCTGAATCAACTCATCAGCACATTAGAAGAGACTTCAAAACCTGAAATGAATGGGGCAGATAAGGGAGACATCCAAAATACAGTGCATCCAGAAAGTATTCATAGGGCTTCACTTTTTCCACATTTGTTTATGTTACAGCCTTATTCCATGATGGATTAAGTTAATTTATATACTCAAAATTCTACACACAATACCCCATAATGACAGTGTGAAAAAAGAGTTTTTGAAATTGTTGCAAATTACTTAAAAATTAAAAGCCTGAAAATCCCATGTAGAAAAGTATTGACAGCCTTTGCCGTGAAGCTCTAAATTGACCTGATGTACATTCTGTTTCCACTGATCATTCTTGAGATGTTTCAGCGGCTTAATTGGAGTTCACCTGTGGTGAATTCTGTTGATTGGACATGAATTGAAAGGCATACACCTGTCTGTATAAGGTCGCAGGGTTGACAGTGCATGTCAAAGCACAAACCAAGCATGAAGACAAAGGAATTGTCTGTAGACCTCCAAGACAGGATTGTCTCGAGGCACAAGGCTGTGGAAGGTTACAGAAAAATCTCACGTGCTCTGAAAATTCCAATGAGCACAGTGGCCTCCATCATCCGTAAGTGGAAGATGTTTGGAACTCCTAGGACTCTTCATAGAGCTGGCCGGCAATCTAAGCTGAGTGATCAAGGGAGAAGAGCCTTAGTCAGGGAGATGATCAATAACCTGATGGTCACTCTGTCTGAACTCTAGCGTTCTTCTGTGGAGAGAGGAGAACCTTACAACCATCTGTGCAGCAATTCACCAATCAGGCCTGTATAGTAAGAGTGGCCAGACGGAAGCCACTCCCTGTCTGGAATTTGCCAAAAGGCATCTGAAGGACTCTCAGATCATTAGAAACTAAATTCTCTGGTCAGATAAGACTAAAATGTAACTTTTAGGAGTGAATGCCAGGAGTTACCTTTGAAAAAAAAGGGCACCGCTCATCACCAGGCTAATACCATCTCTACAGTGAAGCATGGTGGTGGCAGCATCATGATGTGGGGATGTTTTTCAACAGCAGGAACTGGAAGGCTAGTCAGGATAGAGGAAAGATGAATGTAGCAACGTACAGAGACATCCTGAATGAAAACCTGCTTCAGAGTGCTCTTGACCTCAGATTGGGGCAACGGTTCATTTTCCAGCGTGACAATGACCCAAAGCAGACCGCCAAAATATCAATGGAGTGGCTTCACAACAACTCGGTGAATGTCCTTGAGTGGCCCAGCCAGAGGTCAGACCTAAATCCTATTGAACATCTCTGGAGAGATCTGAAAATGGCTGAACTCCGCCGCTTCCCATTCAACCTGATAGAGCTTGAGAGAGGTACTGCAAAGAGTAATGGGCAAAAATACCCAAAGACAGCTCTGCCAAGCTTGTGACGTCATATTCAAAAAGACTTGAGGCTGTCATTGCTGCCAAAGGTGCATCAACAAAGCATTGAGCAAAGACTGAATACTTCTGTACATGTGATTTTTCAGTTTTTTTATTTGTAATAAATTTGCAACAATTTCAAAAATCTTTTTGACATTTTCATTATGGGGCATTGTGTGTAGAAGTTTGATGAAATAAATGAATTTAATCCATTTTGGAATAATGATGTAACATAAAAAAAGAATGTGGAAAAAGTGAAGCACTAGGAATACTTTCCGGATGTACTGTGAAGAATCTCATTTTGGAATAATGATGTAACATAAAAAAAGAATGTGGAAAAAGTGAAGCACTAGGAATACTTTCCGGATGTACTGTGAAGAATCTCATTTTGGAATAATGATGTAACATAAAAAAAGAATGTGGAAAAAGTGAAGCACTAGGAATACTTTCCGGATGTACTGTGTGTACTGTTGGTGTGCCTCCAGAAACAGGGTTGGGAAACACCGCTCTAATGGAAGCGAGAATAAATGAATGTTGGGACTCAGATACCAAAAATGTTAAGAATAATATAAAACGCACTAATATGCATTGAAATCACACACACACTGTTCCTCTGCTAAATGTTCAGACGTAACCTTAAAACCATGATAATTATGATATTACAATTATGAGATCACCCTGCTACTGATACTATGTATCATCCGTGCTGTAGTGTTTCGAAAGTTTTAATGAAACATTTGTTCTAGAAAGCAGTTTGATTAGTAATAGTTGATGGGGGTCACCAAATATAATTATGCTCTGGATGAAACCTCCTAATTGTAGGCGAAGGTCTTTAACACTTTGACAGTAATTAAAGTTAAGGAAGGAAATTATGCAGGAGACACTACCTGACAAAAGTCTGGTCGTCAATCCCAGTTGTGGGAACAAGAAATAATAACTCGACTTCTTGATCATTTGGAAAAGTGGCAGAAGGAAGATTTTTCTGTAAATCATCTGTTGAACTGCATCCCAATCATCACAAAAACTGCAGAAGACCTACTGGAACCCACATGGACCCAAGAATCTCATAGAAATCAGTCAAGTTTGGTGATGGAAAAATCATGGTTTGGGGTTACATTTTGTATGGGGCGTGCGAGAGATCTGCAGAGTGGATAGAAACATCAACAGCCTGGGGTATCAAGACATTCTCGCTGCCCGTTACATTTCAAACCACAGGAGGGGGCAAATTCTTCAGCAGGATAGCCCTCTTTCTCATACTTCAACCTCCACATCAAAGTTCCTGAAAGCAAAGGAGGTCAAGGTGCTCCAGAATTGGCCAGCTTTGTCACCAGATATGAACATTATTGAGCATGTCTAGGGTAAGATGAAGAAGGAGGCACTGAAGATGAATCCATAAAATCTTGATGAACTCTGCAGGAACGCTTTCTTTGCCATTCCAGATTACTTTTTTTCTTTTGTCTAAGCAAAGTCAGACCTTACTGTCCTAATGAAATAATTAAAAATCAAGGCAGAGTCATATTTTATCTTGGTAAAATAAAAAGCCATTTTTATATAAGCCACTTCTGATACCAAATGATCAACTAGAAGTCAAGTTATTGTTTGTTGCTTCTAAAACTTGGACAGGCATCAAGACTTTTCTCAGGTAGTGTAGATGTTTGAACTGCAATCAAATATGTGCAATGGACTAAGAACAAGTTAGCCATAAGCTATTTGAGAATACATTATTTTAAATAAATACTGTATTTTAATATTTTGCTTAGGCTTAAATCCTTCTCAAAAGACATACACATTTAAAGAATAAAAACTAATAATTTTTATTTAAATATTAGCTACATTTACTGTAAGTTTCAAATGTTTTATAATTATACAAAAATCAATTATTTAATGTAAAGTGCATTCATTTTCTTGGGTGTTATACAGGATTCAACTGTATTTTATAAAGCAGTTTATAATTTAAATTCCAAAATAAATAAATAATGAAATATCTAACTATATTATCAATTAAAATTACATTTAATGTTTGTGTATGTGTTTTCCCCATGTTTCAAGCAATATGATTCTTTTATTTAAAGAGACAGTTCACCAAAAAATGAAATTACCTTATTTACTTTCTCTTTTATGATTTTTAAACCTTTATAAGTCTTATTCTGATGTTGAACACAAAGAATTCAGGTTGCTGGCACTCATTGATTCCCATAGTACAAAAAACTAAAGTATGCAAGTCAATGGGTGGCAGCAACCAGAGTTTTTTTCGACATCTCGTCTTTTGTGTTCAAAAAAGTAACTTCAATAGGTTTTGAACATGAATTAAAAATTTTTGGTGAACTATCCCCCGTTTTATTTTTATCAAGACAACCATGAAGGAACATTTTCAACACTGCATTGTCCAGCATAACAAACATGCTTACTTAAGCTGGTTTTATCCCCAAGTTATGTCCCCAAACTTAAGTCAGGGCTTTGTTCAAATCCTACATTATCACTAACCGTGCACACATATTTATGATGTTTACCCTTTCGCACAACAGTCGGTGCGTGTAAAAGCACAAGTTGCTAATACATATTTCAGGAGCCAGACTGTTGCCTTCCACTGCTCTCGAACTCCCCGCTGTGTTCATTTGTAGGATCCCCATTAGCATGAATAGATTGAACACAGGGTACCAGTCCTTCATCCATTTGGGGCCATATGGGGCGCCTCCGCTACAGCTATCAGCCCAGCCAGCGTCTTCACTTAGAGGTTAACTGCCTTTCAAACTGCATCAAGCTCCATTCGCACTAACACAAGCAATTTAACGGACTGCAAGTGACTAAGGCGCCTCTACTGTCCCCATAGAAAGACAAAAAAAAAATATTGTGACGTGAACCCGCTGTACGAATGAGAGATTGAACTCGGAGTATGTAGGATGAAAACCGACGTTTAGAAGCAATGGACAATGATGTTTAGAAGGAAACATTTTGGATGTGTCACACCGTAAAAAAACAATGAGCATTATTTTAAAAATAAGAAAACTACAGTAATAAATCCATAACCTGACTAACAGTAAGTTTCCTTAAAGTATACAGTTAATAACTGACTTTTCCAGAATCCCCTGCATGACACTTCACTTTTTATGCCTTGTTGACATTGCTGTTTGTTATTTATTGGTTATGTATGTTTATTGCATTATGGTAAGTAAGTATGTCTGTTACCGTGATCATGTTTAGCAGAGCGTCTTAAATATAATAGTGTGTTTCTTTGCATTTTTGTCTGTGTAACAAAGCTATGTTGTGCAGATGTTAGTATTTCAAAGCATTGGTGTAGAATACGATAGGTTAAATAAATACGGTAGTTTACTGTAGGGCTGGTTGATTTTGCCTAAAATCAAAATCTTGATCAATTGAACATTTTAACTTGATTATGATTAATGAACGATTATTTTTATTTAATTATTCATTCATTGACTGAATGTCTATTTCAATTACTTTTCAATTAATTGTCCAGCCCTAGTTTACTGTAAAATTTTGAAAATTGTTTCTACCGTATTTTTAACTGTAAATTTCTGGCACCCTCAGCTGCGTTTTTTTTTCATTGCTGTAAATTTTACATTTGAATTTTTTAACAGTACTGTAAAAAAAGTTTTTTGCAAGATTGTTGGAAACTATTTATATAGCTTAAATTTAAACAAGCAAATTAAATTTAGTAATGTTCAACTTAATTTGTTTAAATTCAGCCCTAATAAAAAAGTGTTTACAACCACTTAACTTAGGAAATTTAAATTAGTAAATTCAAGGAAATATCTTTGAATCTTTTCTTTTTTCAGTGAGTTAAGAGACCCCAAAAGTTAGAAGGATCCAGTGTGATAAAAGGAAAACCTAGAATAAGCCAGGAGAGGGGGTAATGGCTCAGAATGTCCCTAAATGCACACTCATCTCTTTACCAGCCCACACAAACATACAGTAACATGTTTCTGACCAAATATCTAAATCTCCTAATAACATCACATGGCAAAACACACACACACACAAAAAAACAAGGCTTTTTTTTTTTTGAAAGAGCGCTTTTCCTGTTGTCCAGTACAGATTTCTAAACATTCTTAAATTAATGCATATTTACTTGAGAAACAAAATAATTCAGACTTTCAAACAAAAATGCAATCAATGTTGAGTAAATTCATGCTTAAAAAAATAAGCATGCTTGATTATCGATGAGACAATGGGCTAAGAAAATAATTATTTTTTTCTCTCGAATGATATATAATATACAATATATATATATATTGTTTTAATTAGACAATAGTAATGGGAAGTTCGGATCATTTTATTGACTCTGATCTTTGAGTCTCATTCAAGATGAACGAATCTTTTTTCCGAGTCATTTTGTTCATTTGGTTCAATTTGCCAAAATATTATTAAAATGTTACGAATTGCTTCCAAACACATCTACAACTAGCCCAAAAGGTTGATTGCACAACAAATAAGTCATAAATAGAATATAAGAAGGAGAAAATAATAATTCAATGTTTTTCCTGCTCTTTTGTCTATGAAGGCATTTTTGTCTCT
Source organism: Danio rerio (assembly GCF_052040795.2). Classification (NCBI taxonomy): domain Eukaryota; kingdom Metazoa; phylum Chordata; class Actinopteri; order Cypriniformes; family Danionidae; genus Danio; species Danio rerio. Next base: position 40,992,931 of record NC_141039.2, read on the forward strand.
GCTCAGCTCACCTCTTCATGTCTTCAAATGTCAGGGGTTCATTCACGTTACACTGACAGTCACATATAATCTTGATCAATGCTCAGTCTAAGCTGATAGGAGCCATGATTGTTCGTTCATCACTTGACAGAATGACTTAAACTCGAGGACTCGAGAGATGAACGGTTCAATTCTTTTTCCGGCTCTAAATGCGAATGATTGACCCGTGAGGAACGAGTGACTCAGACCCGATAGAGGACTCGAGAGGTGAGCGGATCAATTCTTTTTCCGGCTCTAAATGCGTATGGTTGGCTTCTGCCAATGTGATGAAGACTTGAAATTAACGATACTACCTGCTCAAATGTGCGCACGCGCGGATGAACGAATCACTCCCTGAGAGGACTCGTAGTTCCCGAGTCATATTAAAGATTTGTTCAAAATGAACGAATCGTTCATGAATGACCCATCACTATTAGACAAGAGCGGGTAGGGGTAGGTGACATACTTTTTCGATGTGCTTTTTTGATGCAACTGATAATACTCTTGTTAAAACTAAACCAGTTTTAAATGGAAAATGTTTAAAATGACAAACATTTAAAACACTTGTGGATGCTGTTGTTAGATTAACCTCTGGAATGGGGGCGGGAAGCAGCAGCTAATTTGCATTTAAAGAAACACAAAAAACTGTAGGTTTTTGCTTCCATTCAAAAAGAGACATTACAGTATTTTCTAATAAAATATTTATGATCTATTTTGAATTGAGACTTATATTAAATCATTTTAAATAATATAAAAGACATATAAGATCCATTCAGTTATAATCAAATTTGCTTCTCAAGTAAACATTAAAGGGACAGTTCACCCAAACAGTGAAATTCTGCCATCATTTACTCCCCCTTGACTTTTTTGTTCTGTTCAAAACAAGATATTCTGAATACTGTTAAAAACATGTAACCACTGACCTTCAAAATATTTGTTTTTCCTATTATGCATGTCAATAGTTACAGGTTTTCAGCATTCTTCAAATTATCTTTTTTGTGTTCAACAGAAGGAAAAAGTGGTTCGGAACAAGTCATTCATTCATTCATTCATTTTCCTTCGGCTTAGTCCCTTTATTCATCAGGGATAACCACAGCGGAATGAACCGCCAACTTATCCAGCATATGTTTCACACATTGGATGCCCTTCCAGGTGCAACCCAGTACTGGTAAACACCCATACACACTCATTCACACACAAACACTACGACCAATTTAGTTTAGTCTTTGAACTGTAGGGGAAACCGGAGTGCCTGGAGGAAATCCACGCCAACACAGGGTGGAACATGCAAACTCCACACAGGAATGCCAACTGGCCTTCAATTTTTGGGTGAACTATCCCTTTAAGAATGTTTTTAACATTTGCACTGAAAACAAGACAAAATACTATGCAAGACAAACATCTTATTTCAGCAGCGCATCACCTTAATTTTATAACAACAACTGTTTACTTACCGTATCTCAGTAATGTTATTCTCATGCTAATTAAGATTTGTGTCAACAATAAGCAAGAAAGATGATATTTTATGTGCTTTTAAACCAAATTATGAACTGTTTATTTGAATTTACGCGGTTTTGTTTAAAATTAGGCTTTAACATAGCACTAGCACAAGCACAATGACAGCGCGAGGCTGTGTGATTTACAACAACACATCACAACATCGCAGGGAATCTTTCACGCCGAGTTAGCACGGAAAAAAACACGACCTAATGTGGAAAAAGCACAGTCCTCTACACCTCTAAGATTCTACAAGTGAGGATTTACACTGCACCACTGAGAGCTTCTATAAATCAGGCTGGGAATACGGGGTCTGGTTGACATGCTTACGTTGGCTCTCTTTGTAAACGAAGCTCATTCTTCGTGTTAAAGGCTCAGATTGTCGTGGCGGAGGTGGAGGAGGAACCTGTGAAGTGGCCGGATTGTTAGAGGAATTTAAAGATCATTAACATGGTACTTTTGTTTTTTTAGCACAGCTTTAGTTTTTGAGGTAGATGCGGCTTTGAGGTAGACTGGTTATGAATCCAGCAGGAGTAGGATCCAAACAAACTGTAAAAGGTAGTTAAATTAGGCTTTTTAAGATAATAGTTGTCTTCATAAATGTGAGAAAAGTTCTTAGTCAAATAAATGAACACAGAGAGTGAGTGGAAAATCACTTTCAAGCCAGTCCTGACCTGAAGAAGGAATCCAATTAATGTTGTCTTAGGCACTGGGTTATTATAATAATTAGAAATGTGCAATTTCATGTTTTTTTTTCCCCCCCTCAAACTCTTTTGAACACAATTATCGCAGTAATTATAGCATTGTCAACATAATCAAAGACCAGTGGAATGAAATCAAAAGAATTTTATGCTGCGATTGCTTTCCCATTGGTAATCAAAAGGCGAATGCTAAAAGCATCATGCCTCTTCAGTACTGCCAGAAAGACTTTTTTATAATGTCAAAAATTAATAAGCAGTTATGAGGAGTTCAATAGTCTGCAATGTGAGAACATGAATCACCAATGCTTGTCTGAATGCGCAAAATCCAGCAGTGTGTCCAGACTTTCAAACTGTCAATGTTTTAGTACTTTTCTTATACTATATTTCCTATATGTGACCCTGACAATTCCTTGTCTTGTCAAAAAAGTCTTGTGTGGCATTGTTTTATTTTGTAGGAATAGCCAAAACCGTAAGGGGGGTCTGAATACAGACTTGGTGCATTTGCAATCTGAGCTGCATGCAATGCTTTTGAATGCCCACACCTAACCCCACCCCTGACCCTATACCTCTCACAGTGTTGTCACTAGCTCTATTGAGTGCATTGTCTGACATTACATCTTTGAGATATGCGATCCCAGCTCGCATCATCTAGGCTGCATCCAGATACTATTAAAAAAAGCACTGCATGGCTAGAAATTATGCAGTTTTATGCAAAAAATTACAAGACTTTTAAGTAAAAATCATGTTCCATTAAGCAAAATGTAATTTTCATTGATAGGTCAAAGAAACTTTCACAGTATGTCTGACAATGTTTTTTCTTTAGGAGAAAGTCTTATTTGTTTTATTTCGGCTAGAATAAAAGCAGTTTATTCTATAACACCATTTTAGCCCCTTTAAGCAAAATTTTTTATTTCTCGATAGTCAACAGAACAAACCATTGTTATACAATACCTTGCCTAATTACCCTAACAGGCCTAGTTAACCTAATTAACCTAGTAACCTATTTAAATGTCCCTTTAAGCTGCATAGAAGTGTCCTGAAAAATATTTAGTCAAATATTATTTACTGTCATCATGGCAAAGATAAAATAAATCAGTTATTAGAGATAAGTTATTAAAACTATTTTGTTTAGAAATGTGTTTAAAAAACCTTCTCTCCGTTAAACAGAAATTGGGGAAAAAATAAACAGGGGTTTAATAATTCAGGGGGGCTGATAGTTCTGACTTCAACTGTATATATTTAAATATTTAAATTGTGAAATTTGTGTAATTGTGTAAATTTTCTCAGTATTTAGTTATTAACACCCTCAAATTCTAGATTTTAGAATAATATCTCAGTCACATATTATTTGATTCGTACTAATTCAGCTTTCAATTCATGTATAAACTAGGGGTGTGACGAGTTTTCGGGCTGTGAGATGTCGCGACGAAATTTCTCATCAAGGTTAAAAGTTGTGTGGTGAGTTGTGATGTTACGGTGAAATTAGCATTGAAGATTGGAGGCAGGATTGGATTTGAACAGAAAATCAGTTGGTTTACACACACCTGGACACCAATGGCTTGCATGGTTTATGACTTGTAAAGCTGCGCATAGATGGATTTGGTCTTCAGTGTTTGGACTTTCAGCAGTAATTAAACCACACTGAACTGAACTAAACTAAACAAACTCTGAAAACTGAACTGACAGTTTCAATTTACTATAAACTTCAATTTACAATTTACTAAAAGCGCTATAGAAATAAAGATGAATTGAATTGAACCTGGGCTGCCTAAGTGTTGCGCATCACTTGTTTGCTTGGACGGCTGTGACGTGACCACTTTTTTTTTCACCAGAGTTCAAAGGTTAATTAACCATGCGCTGGAATAGCACTTTAGATATGCTTAAAGTTATAATTTCTGTAAACACAAATCGAATTAAGACAGATGTTCATTCATGCATTAATTTTCTTTATGGCTTAGTCCATTTATTAATCTGGAGTCGCCACAGCGGAATGAACCGCCAACTTATCAAGCATATGTTTTACGCAGCGGATGCCTTTCCAGCTGCAACCCATCTCTGGGAAACATCCATACACTTTCATTCACACTCATACACTATGGACAATTTAGCCTTGCTGGACAGACATGTAAATGCCAAATCAAACCATTGTGTAGGACTTCTATCCACATTTGGCATCAGGATAAGATTATACACACTGTTTGACACTATTCTCTGCACCTACCAAGTCAGTAGCATCACAAACACACAGATCTCCTCAAAGTGCACACACACACACAGTGAACTACTGAAGATGCACACACAACCGTCACCATTTATGCCATCCGGAAATAAATGGAAGTGACTTTTTCCTTCAGTATGCAATATTAAATTCCACTGAAACAGCTCTCTTCTATCAATCCATACTCACATCCAGTAGTTCAGAGTTTGTTCAGTCAGTACAGTTATTAGCAAAATATTTTGCAGTGTTTGCATGTAGTTTATGGTATAATTATTTACAATAGAAGTAAAATAAAAGTTATTACAAGTTTATTAAAAAAAACAGTTGAATAATATATATATATATATATATATATATATATATATATATATATATGAATATATTAGCAAATATTTAGCTATTGCTAAATATAGCAATATTTTAAATGATATATTAGCATTATTTTCCATTAATATATAACATATTTGTATTGTTTACATGCCCTTTACAGCATAGAATTTATTAAAATATAAATAAAAAAATATTTATTACAAGTTGATTTTTTTTTTTTTTTAAAAAAGCACCTTGTGGTTTTTCTCAGTTGAATAAAAAAACAATTTCCCAATCATATATTTTTTCATTGAGGATAAAAAAAAAAATAATAATAATAAAAAAATAATAAAAATAATATCAAAATCACGTCTTGTCTTGTTCTCGTGAATCTAATCTTGTGTCTCATCTCATCTCGTGGAGTAAGCGTCTCTTCACACCCCCGTATAAACCTAAAAAATTGACCACTATGACTGGTTTTTGTTTCATTGTCCAGGGTCACATATTACTCATGTTTCAGAACCGATGGGTGGCCAATCAGATCACCCCGCTGGCCAGGGCCACCACAGGACACGCCTCTGGTGGAATGTAATCCAGCACAAGCATCTAAAAGCCTTAAATGGACCGTAACTGAGGCTGCAGACAGCATGATCCAAATGAAAAGTGAGTGAGCATGTGGCAAATGCCACCAAAGTATACACTTGTCGCAAATTACAGTGAGTTAATTTTTCCAAAGGGCATTTGCTTTTAAATCTTAATGCCAAAAGCCTCCGAACACTGGTGTATAGATGTTTGCAATGCTCCTTCTGCTAATAGGACATTAAAGATTCAGCAGTCTAGCTAATATAAAGATGAACAGTCAGCTCTTTCAGGGAAAGCAGATTGGAGGCAGCGCTGGAGCAGGCAGGTGTATTGGAGAAGCTTAATGGCGGGAGACTGAATATGATCCAGCTATTAATACTGTATTAATTAGCGTACAAAACACACCGCTTGGGGAAATGGTAAGCAGTGCATGCTCTGAAAAACACGTGTTTCCTGAACACCAAGTGGATGTATGATTACATTTTGCTCATCTAAAATTTAAATACCAGAAAAGAACTCACTTTATTTTTTTAAAAGGAAAGTTTACCCAAAAATCTGTCATCATTTATAGACTGCATTAGTGCCCGACTTTGTATCATATTGATCCACTTTTGGCAAAAATCTATGTCCTATTTTTATTGACATACTGCTTCAAACATATACAGTACAATATTTATTTTTTTCACACTGCTCACTAAGCCCAGGTTACTGCCATTCTAAATACTGCTTTTAATCCTGAAGAAGACATGCTATAATTTTGAATGTGGTCTCAGCATCGTATTTTACCCAAGTTTTATGAAACTCTGCTACAAAGCTAACCATGCATTGCAGTTCTGTTTATTCAGTGTTAAACAGGGCAGTGTTTGCTTGATGCTGCTGGACGTTTGGCAACAAACGCAGCCAATTAGAAATTGAGCAGCAAGATTTGCATCACATTACAAAATGCAAACAGAAACGACAATAAAGACTAAAGGCTCGTAAACACCGGGACGCTTGTTTATCGTCAGTGTTTTTCAAGACGTTTTTCCTGATTCAAACCCAAGCAATTTTACTGGCATCGAGCAGAAGAGTATGCAAAATCACTCCTTGACGTCAGATGGCACTACACAACTTTAAGCTTCTGAAACCCGTTTGTAACACAGAAGAAGAAGACATAGTTGACACGCTTGTTGTTATGGATGGTTCAAGTAGCAGCTCCAGCTTTAGCGACAAAGATTATTGTTCACCAGAGCAATAAGCAGCTCCATTGGTGGAGAAGGTTGGTGGAGAAGGTTTTGACCTGGCGCATCGTGTGCACGATGACATTGACGCCCTTTATTTAGTCACGAGGCTTTAAATGTTGATGGAAAACACGAGCAAAAAATGTCTCTGTGTAAACAAGCCTTAAGGCTGAGTCCGAAATGGCATACTTCCACACTATATAGTATGCCATAAACAGGGTTCACTATTTCCAGTGTGAAAAACCCTTTTGTGTAATGTAAACATCATTAGGGAAAGACTAAAAAGACAAAAAAAGACTGAGGCTGCATCCAAAATCGCATATCTGTACTATATAGTACACTAAAAAACAGTTTGCGAGCCGAGTAATATGTCAATGAATTCAAAAAACAGTATGCAAGTAATACTTGGATGACTTCCGGCGAAATTCTGAAGTGCGCATCCAATAGACACTACGCTATCCCATGGAACTCATGAATGGGAGTGAAGTAACGCAACTGACGTGGGTAAGTCACGTGATCATGACAAAATGATTTAGAGTTCACATTCATACTGTATAGAACATACTGTTCTAACGATCGAGTAGTAAATTCTAATTCAAATGCACTACCTACTGACTAATAGGCGATTTCAGACGCAGCCTGTGTAGTAAGAAATATCAAAACATTTATCTAGCTGCTATTTATCCAATCAGCAACAGCGACATCACCAATATGCAAATAAGAACAATTATCCAGGGTTTAGGAATGTGCAGTGTGAAATGTATGTAAATGAATGCCCAGGATTATTCGTTAACCCCGGGTTTAGCATGAGCAGTGTTTAACGTGATGACAGATAACCCAGAATTCAGTTTCTTCAGGGTTTAGGATGACCCAGGGTTAACTGTTTCAGTGTGAAAAAGTTTTTTTTTTTTTTTTTTGTGAAAAAAAAAACTTTTTGTGTAATGTACACAGAGGTAACATTAGGAAAAGACATCGGCGTCTTTATCGTCAGCATTTTACGAGACGTTTTTCTGCATTCAAACCCAAGCGATTTTCACTGGCGTCAAGCAGAAGAGTATGCAAAATCCCTCCTTGACGTTAGATGGCGCTACACAACTTTAAGCTTCTGACACCCGCTTGTAACACTGAAGAAGAGGAAAAGAGGAAGTTTACACGCTTATTGTTAAAGTTACTGGTGACTCGAACAAGCATAGATGGTTCACGTAGCAGCTCCAGCTCTAGCGATGAAGAAATTATTATTGTTCGACAAGCAATAAGCAGCTCCACGTTCATATCACCTCTGGGCATCTTCTTCAATGTGCGCTTGCATTAACAGTTTTGCACTTGATGGCTTGCAAGTGCTGTTTACTGCAACTTCAGCAGCTCCGTGCACATGAACAAAAGTGCCAACCTGATCGGCGGAGAAGGTTTTAACGCGGCACGTCAAAAAAAAAAAAAAAACAGCATAAGGCGTTTTTTAAAAAATGACGCTTTTGCGCCTGCCGTTTTGGCCGTTGGTGTGCACAATCATATTGACGCCCTTTATATTGTGACAAGGCGTTAAACGTTGACGGAAAACACAAGTAAAAAAACGTCTCGGTATGCACAGGCTTTAAGGCTGCGTCCGAAATCGCATAGTTCCATACTATATAGTTGACTAAAAATCAGTATGCAAGCCAAGTAATATGTCTGAATTCATAGAATTCTAAAAACAATATGCAGGTAGTTCTTAGATGACCTGCTACGAGATTCTGACTGATACACTATTTCATGATGCACTACAGGAGAATTCATAAATGAGTGAAGTGACGCAACTGACGTGGGTAGGTCAAGTGATCATGACAAAATGGCGGATGTAGTATGCCTGAGTTCCATTCATACTATTCACATTTATACTGTATAGAAGGTACTAATGGTCGAGTTGTAAATTCTAATTCAAATCCAGTATCTATTGAGTAGTAGGCAATTTTGAACACAGCCTATGTAGTAAGAAAAAATGTCAAAACACGGTTGCCTGTTTTTCGTCCAACCAGCAACTGTGACATCGCAAATATGAACATTAACCCAGGGTTTAGGACTGTACAGTGTAAAACGTTTGTAAATAAATGCCCAGGATTATTGGGTAACCCATGGTTTAGTATGAGCAGTGTGAAACAGGATGACAGATAACCCAGGATTCTGTTTATCCAGGGTTAAGCATGACCCAGGGTTGACCATTTCCAGTGTGAAAACCTCCTTTGTGTTCAGTTACAAAAGTTCCACATACCCAGGAACAAAATGTGAGTGAATAAACAATGACAGATTTTTACATTTCCGTTTCAGGGTTTATATGTCAATATAAAGACAGCATATGCATTTGAATCATATTTAATTTATTTAGTATCTAATTTGTTTTGTATGAATCTTCATCACTGTTATTTACACTGCAGGTTAACATTAATTAAAACATTAAAACTTCCCCAAAACCCCTTTTTTAAACTTCAGTTATGAATTATGTAAATTTCATTAGTAATTCAGGCACATTAAATGATTTAGTGCTCCAGTTATTATTGCTTTAGTAGATGCGGTTATGCCTGACTTTAGTAAACACAGGGTGATGTACAATTTCGAGGTGTCAGGGGGTGGGGTCGCAGGTTAGATTGCTCTTACCTTGAAGGAGGACATGGCAGGGTCCCTGTTATACCTGTCTATGGTGTGGAACTTGGTGGAGTGGTTGAGTTCATGGTACAGCTCTGAGTGTCTTTTGCGAGTGTGCATCACTTTCTGTAAGGAAGGGGAACAACAAATAAAGAAAAAAAAAAAGAAACAAACAAACGAAATGAAAAATAAGAAAGGGCAGGCCGGGGTGGAGCTGGGTTGACTATAGTCAAGGGAACTTCAAAATAGGGGTCAGCACAAACACTCATTCTTTCGAAGAGTGGCGTTCGGATGGGGATTAAAGATTGTCTGGTTAAAGAGTCACAGACACTTCCACCCAGGGTTGGAAATGAACAGAGGGGATTGTTTTAAACATGCCCCACAATACTAACGGGCAAGAAATGTTATCGTGAATAAAGTGAATTGCAAAAAAACTAACCAAGAGTCTAAATACGCAGCATCACAATTTAATTTGATCCGATTATTTTTTTAAGTTTATTTATTTTATAATTTTAACTAGCTACATAGATTCTGTTGAGTTAGGAACACAGCCAGTCGGAGGTTAGTTAAGTTTTAGATTTTTATATTCGACCATTTTTCTTCCAAACAACAGTAAGAAATTAATTTCACAGCTAGTTATTTTATTTGCAACAGAGAAATACTGGGAAATCTCTGTAAACTGATGGAATTTCATGCCGTTCAGCATTTTAATCTTAAAATGTTAGCAAAGGCACCTGTTTTGTCATCACTTTAGACATTACACTAGAGAATCATTCAAACACTTGCTCTAAAGTCACGTTTGTTTGGTAGTAACAGTTTATGCTGTTCTGAAGTCAGCTGCAGATCTGAAGGAATAGCAGAAGAAAGTAGTTCCTCATACAAAATGATTTTTAGACTCTCTGTTAGATTTTTATTTTATATACACAATTTTGCTATTGAACTGTTGAATAAACGCAATATCACACTCGCAGCAGTGCGATATGGCTGTATATTGTCATTGCCTGCAACCTTGAGCCAACGCAAACCTCCCACCTCTGCCGATATACATATTGCCATATTGCACTGCTACTCCTGTGATAATGGTCAAACATACATACATATATATATATATATATATATATATATATATATATATATATATATATATATATATATATATATATATATATATATATATATATATAATGATTGTATTGAAGCTCTACATTTTATGAGCCCAATTTGTTATTAGTAGTATCAGTTAAGAGTGATCTGGTTTAAGCCATTGGTTAAATAAAAAATATATATATATACTCTAAAAGACAACGCAGATGCAATTATTGAGGTAAGTGAAAAAAATGCATGCAAATTACAAACAACAATCCAGCCCAAACACTAACTGATAATTTGTTTGATTTTTAAAACTTTTTAACATTTTATTAAATTTTATATATATTTTTAATTATTTTTAAAATAAATAATTGAATGCGTTAAAAGTTAAGGCAAATCATTTTAAACAACAAAAAAAAGCATAATTTAGAAATTCACCTAATAATTAAGAAATTCACCATTGCAACAACAACATAAACCTATTTTAGTCCACTGACAGGCCTCATTTATTTATGGGGACAGGAGGGGGGTCGTCTCATGCAGCACTGACTATGATGAAAGATGTTATGAAGCTCTAAAAGCATCTAAATGTGTTAGTAACAAGACATACCTCAGTTTGAGAAGAAGCCTCCATACTGGAGAGCAAATATCCAGTCATCACTTAACTTAAGCTTTCAAGCATAATTGAAGAACTGCTGGTTTAAAAGCACACAAGTGTGTTCTGGGAGGGAAATGGATTGGGCGGCTGGAGACTGGAGATTTGCTGGATCCTGCCAGGTGATCATTCCATGGAGGTGCCCTCCAGGCTGCCTCAGTCACACACGTGCACTTTCTATTCGTCTCATTATGCTATCTATCTCTTTCACACACAATAATGCCACTCACACCACACTTAGAGCTGTACGCTGTTTCAGTGTTTCAGCAGCCATCATCCTGCTGTTTTCAGAAGCGTGCTTTAAAGCATGCCATGTTTAGTCATTAGGTAGCACCCTTTTGGGATGACATAACGGAAATGTCACTTTGAAATACGGTGACCAGATATTTGACATGGAAAGCTCTTTGTACATATAATTTATACAATTCTGGTGAGTAACGTCTTGAATCTTTCACAAAACATAGTTTTGTGATCTACAAATGGACTGCTTTCCCAAAAGCATTGTAACCCAAGATTGTAGAATCACTGATAACACTGATTGTTTTTATGATCAACGTAGCTTGCAGTGCTTTTAAGAAATGCAGATAAAGTAAAATAAACCAGTATAGAAAGGTCTTCTTCAGTCTCTAGATGTCTGAGCTCAATCTGTGGGTCACACTAAAACTGCATGTGGTGACACATACAAAAAATGTAAATAATAATATTAAAGCTGTATATATGCAACTATTTGTCTTAATCTAAAGTGTCAGACTTATCTCGGAAGACACTTGCATTGACCGATAAATGTTGACACTTATTAAAAGATTAATGGAGATTGATTGGAATTAAGAAAAGAAAAAAAAAAAAAAAAAAAATATATATATATATATATATATATATATATATATATATATATATTAGGAGTGTCAAAAATTATGGTTTCTTCGGTGCACCGCGATACAGACGCGGACAATTCGGTATCGGTTTAGTAATAATCATAACCGGTTATTGTGTACTGACGTCATTTATCTCATATGCGCTATGTCGCGGTAGCTTACTATGGTGAGGGAGGCGAGCGCGGGTATTTACAATGCTCCAACTACTTAAAACCCAGAAACTGTGCACAATTTCACAGGGTGTGTGTTTGCTGGTCAGTCTTTCACTGACACAGCAGAAGCCCCTATTTCACTGGGATTTGGAGAATGAAAGTAAACTCTATTTCTCTCTCTCTCTCTCTCACTGTGGCCCATTTGACCTGTAGGTATAACTTTTCCTCTCCTCTCGGCTGTTAAAGTGATACTTCTGGATACAGACACGAGCGTGTGTCTGCAGAGTTTTCTCCACCATGTCTATCATGGATCAGCTGTGATCGCCGCTGCCATTTACCAGTGTCACTCATCTGTCACAGCGCGCAAGAGCCAATCGCAGCCCTTTCTGTTGAGCGTGTGACCAATCAAATGAGTGTTAGAGAAAACGAGCGAGATATTTATATTTGTTTATATTATTTGTTATAAATGCTCATGTTGTTTAAGGTACAGTTTATATATCTTACTGTTTGTATTAAAATGCAAAATTGTATTACAAATAGTATATAATATAAATATATTTATACATTGTAATAAAGGAATTGGTGCTGTGAAGAAAATATAAAACTGCGTATGGAAAGCATCGTCAATGCACCGAGATGAGTTGAGATATCGAATTGAACCGAATAGATGGCATGATAATCGGAACATAGTGCTATTTACTGTACATAAACAGGTATGGTCATATGCATCTAAAAGACTTTTATTCCAAAATAAAAGAGATTACCTTTACACAACTAGGCGTGTGATGCCATGTGATTCTAAAACATTCAACACGTTTCCATCACTGGCTGAAGTAGTTGTAACAGGCTTACAACAAATAATCACTTTTCTTGTGTGTTTACTGGTTTTGGTTGTTTAAGAGGAACCAAACTGTGTAATGACCTGTGTCTAGCCTATGCATTAAAATGTTGAGGTGTTTCATAAGGACAATCCCTATGTCCTCATAACCCAAAACTGTTTAAATCAAACTTAACATGGTCTTTTTTTTTTGCATTTCAATTGTACTATATGTTTACTGTGAGGGTTAGGTTGTTTATGAGGAACCAAACTGTGTAATGACATGTGTCTGACCTATGTATTACAATGTTGAGGTGTTTTATGAGGACAAGCCTTATGTCCCCATAACTCAGAACTGTTAAAATCAAACTTAACACGGTCGTTTTTTGCAATTAAAATGTACCATATGATTACTGTGAGGGTTGGGTTGTTTAAGAGGTACCAAACTGTGTTATGACAAGTCTGAATTAAAAGTAGGCCTTGTAATGCCATGTGATTCTAAAGCAGGCAAAACTTTTATGAAGTTCATGAAATGGCTACATTTTTCCATCACTGCCTGAAGTGGTTGTTACAGGCTTACTAAAAATAATCTCTTTTCATATGTGTGTACTGGTTTTGGTTGTTTATGAGGACCCAAACTGTGTAATGACACGTGTCTGACCTAGGTATTACTATCTTGAGGTGGTTTATAAGGACAATCCCTGTTGCCATATTTCAAAATTGTTAAAATCAAACTTAACAGTGTCTTTTTTGCAATTTAAATGTGCCATAGGTTTACTGGTTGTTTGTCAGGAACCAAACTGTCTAATGACATGTGTCTGACCTATGTATTACAATTGTGAGGTAGTTTATGAGGACAATCCCTGTGTTCCCATAATTTAAAAAATTGTCAAAATCAAATTTAAAACTGTCTTTTTTTGCAATTTAAATGTGCCATAGGTGTGCCATTCAGTGAGGGTTGGGTTTTGGGTATACCTGCCAAAACTCCCGGGAGTTTCCCGCCACCCTCCCGTTTTGCCATTTCTTCTGTAAAACTCCTATAATTTCACCCTGCCACCAGTCCTCTGCTTTTTAGTACGGTCTGTAACTCCCCCGGGTCACCAACTTTGGTAGCATCCAACTTTTGGATAGTACCTGACTGCCCGAAATCCGGTCCATAGTACAGTTACTAATACCACAGTACAGTTACTAACCCAGTTCTCAACTGTTTTATTCAAACAAATCCCCCACCAGAATTTGAAAGACACATTTTTTCAGGTATGGTTTAGGGTTAGGCGATGTGATAACCTTTTTTACAATATGAAATATGTTACTCCAATGGAGAGTAAATGACTACACAGAAAGAAAATAAAAAAGGAAAATACATAATGTCTATATATGGCCACCCTATTCTGTAATAACGCCAATAAAAAGCCCAAGGAATCAAGGCATGTGAAACACTGAGCAGTTCTGCCATGGATAGGGTTGTTGCTAATACTAAATGCATGACAGGGGAACAAGCAAAAGAGCGGCGACTATCATTGACTCTTGTACAAGTCCAAAATCTCTAGCTAGTGTTGGACGGAAGCACAAACACCAGTCTAAGGACAGATGGGGACGGGTCTTACCTCAAAGTCCAGCTCAGAGTACCGTACTCTTTTCCTCTGGGGGAAGGGGAGGGGGAGAGAAGACACCATCAATCACAAGTGCACATCTTTAAGACCCTGAGTTTACTTCGGCTCTGGCGCCCATGACGCATTTCTCTCTCATCCAGGTGGAGGGAGAATGCAATACTTCTCAATTGACTGAACTGTGGTTTTCCAGGAGGCCTTTTTATGAACACCTTTGGGCCGTTGGGCAGGTGTTAAAGTAAAATGTTAAATAATTCAATAATTATTGAATGGTGTCGGAGAAGAACGATAGGCTACTTTTAATCAAGGTACGAATTACACATTGACGATCAGGGGGGTCACCTTTTTTGTTAATGTTAGTTTGTGTAATTCAAGTTTCAGTTAATTATATTTATGTATTTATTTAGTTCAATTAGATCTGATAATTAGATTATAAGTTTCAGTGTTTAGAGGGATATTAGGTGTATTCTGACCTATAGTATACTCTTGTTGGCTATTTCTGAGGTTACTATGGGTCGAACTATACAAACTATGCAGCATAGTTTAATTTTACTTTTGGGCTATATGTAGAAACAAACATGATGTAGATCTGCCGGTTTCCAACTTTTTGGTCCAATATTGTATTTACAGTTGTATGAATCGTTATAGAAGTGGTCAACTGTATATTTGTATTATCTATTATTTTAATTATTAATATTATTATTTTTTTATATATTATTATAAGAGACAAATCAGAGGAAACTCTCAGTATTTAAATAAGGGTTGTCCAAAGTCGGTCCAAGAGGGTCGATGTCCTGGCGATCAAGTATAAATTAGAACCCCCCCTGTAATTCGCACCCTGCTTTTAATATGTACACTCCCACAACATTACTCAAAAAGTGAGATCCTATTTATCTATTTGCATGGCAACCTGAAATGGGTTACGGAGTCAAAAAGGGTCAGACAACCCAATCTCACAGGACAATGTATCTATTTAATAATGTTGGTAAATTAGTGGCTAATTTGTATTAAAATTGCATTATTTGACCGACCGCTGCCCCTTAAAATAACCATCATTGAGTTAACTGCTGATCATACACTCAAAAAAAATGACATTTGCTGTTTGTTTAAACTACTTATTTAAAATGAGATGAAACAACACAATTATTTTTTTGTGACACCTTAAAAAATGTATGTTCAATCCACTTAAATGTGATTATTTTTTTTGCTTGAAATGTTACATGCTTTGTGTTAGCCTCTTTAATTTAATAAATTGGTATTTTTTGGAGCTATGGTGTTGCCGCCTTTATGAATTTATTTTTGCAATATATTTGTGCAGTTTTTGCTGTTTGCCTGAGCACCCATTTAGAGTGATGTGCGTGCCTTTGTGCACTTTTACAATGTAAAGAGGAAAATTTTATTTAATTTAATTATTTTTTTAATTTAATTTATTTAAAAAGAGGATATTTAATTTCATTTTATACATGGCTCACAAACTACCAATATCATAACAATGCAAAGGTGTTGTTTAAATGGACAATGAACAGACAGAACAGAAAACTTTCCACTTTGACACTATAAAATAATTGGTTCTTGAGTTTCAATTTCCTTTGACATTTACAAAATCAATGGAACACCTTACATTAATTATGACAAAATTAGGGTGATATTGTGTACTCTGAATCCAGAAAAAAATAAATAATTAAATTTTTACTGTTACATTGTAACAATACAAAGCATGGTTTAAAATTAGTTTAATTGATTTAGAAACATATATTTGTACTTGGAAAATGAGATTACTTGATTACCTTGTCCTAGAAAACAAATGACCTAACAGTGCAGGTCACTGAGCCACCTATAGCAGCACATACAGGGTGAGCCAAGCTGTGTGAGTCTGTGACATGACAGATTCACAAACACATCAAGAACTATCATATATTTGGTATAAAGGCTTAAAACCAAAAATTGGATATGTAGCAACAGGAAGTTCTGAAGAAATGCACAAATCACTGTATGTCTTTTAAATCTGTATGAATGTTTTTTTAAACCTATGCTATAAGTTGAATTGTAGTTATTGTCCATTGAAAAAGGTGTAGTTCACAAAAATTTGCATATATATATATATATATATATATATATATATATATATATATATATATATATATATATATATATATATATATATATATATATATATATATATTAAAGAAATATGGAAAGTACAGTAGTAACCATCGATATCCATAGTAGAAAAAATACTATAGAAGTCAATAGATCCCATTTCAAACATTCTTCAGAATATCTTCCTGATTTCAATGTCAGAAATAAACTCAAATAGGTCTGGAACAAGTTCTGTAAACGATGACAGAATAATCATTTTGGTTGAACTTTCTCTTAAAAATATAATGTAGCCACTTTTAGAAGGTTTCCTACACCTGCGCCCTCCGGAATATTTTTATTTCCAGTAATTGAGAGTTAAAATGTCATATAACAGAGCTATAACAGAAATATGTGTAACAAAAAGAGTTTAGGTTCTTCAAAACACACAGTTAGCCGATATTTTCTGACACTGTATGGCAATTTGTCACAAGCTCCAACTCACAGACACAAAGCAGTCATGACCTAGGCACATGGTGCTCACAAAGGGAGGATGTGTATGAGGCACAGCATGTACCTTGTTTAAAGTGTGACAAGTTAGCTGTTTACAAAGTGGAGTTGCTTCAGGTGTCACCGGGTGAGTTAGGTGACTGGAAGCCAAGGAACTACAAATCCCATTGGAGTTGATGTCAATACCAACACTAAGGAACTTTTCCCTGTGTGACCCAAACTTTAAGACACCAAACTTAAGCCACTGAGTTCTTCAGAGGAAAAGTGAAGTTTTAAAAATCAAACTGCCTCACTGCAGCCTTATCATCGAAGATATTATACAGAAGGATATATACTTGCATTTTCGGTGCATAGGCACTTGTGAGTATGTGAAATTGGGAGAAATGAAAATGGAGAATGGATGATAAATATAGGCATTAAATAAGGTCTTAAACCCTGTGGATGTGTAATATAAAGAGTGACACCCGCTGAAAAAAAGAAAAGAAGATTGTTTTTAGATTACTACATTTTGAATAACAATTTAGACTAATTATATATAAAGTTGAAGACTCCCCTTTGATTTTTTTTTCTTTTTAAAATATTTCTAAAGTGATGTCTAACAGAGCAAATAAATTTTCACTGTATGTCTGATAATATTTTTATATATTATATTAAGAAAGTCTTATTTGTTTTATTTTGGCTAGAATAAAAGCAGTTTTTAAATTTAAAAAAATAATTTTAAGGTCAAAATTATTAGCCCCTTTAAGCTATATATTTTTGATAACCTACAGAACTATCATAATAAAATAACTTGCCTAATTACCCTAACCTGCCTAGTTAACCTAATTAACCCAGTTAAGCCTTTACATTTCACTTTAAGCTGTATACAAGTGTTTTGAAAAATATGTAATAAAATATTATTTACTGTCATCATGGCAAAGATAAAATAAATCAGCTATTAGAGATGAGTTATTAAAACTATTAGGTTTAAAAATGTGTTGAAAAAATCTGCTCTCTTAAAGAGAAACTGGGAAAAAAATAAACAGGGGGGCTAATAATTCAAACTTCAACTGTATGTATACATATTTATAGTTTGACATCTAACATCATTTAGCACTTCATGCCCTAGTCCCAAGAACTATGTGTAGGGACAGAGCGGGAAGGTTTTGTGTCCGGTAATGAAGGAGCACAGGCTCACCCAGGCACTTCCTCTGGCTGTTTCGCTCTCACCATCTGCTGTCCCTCCTTGTGGGGCTGTAGTGTAATTATAGAGAGAAGCGCAACTGCATACACACGCACACACTCCGATGCACTCACTAAGTTGTGTAACATCATGTTGACAGGGGATTCGGGGTATAGAAGGCACACCTGAATGCATTCCTGAGACAGACTGATGATGAGGGTGATGCTAGATGATCAGTATGTATGACGTCCCCGAGACTACAGATGATGTACCATCATCCAGTCCCCGAAATGAAAGGAGACATTACTAATAAGATTATTCGGCTTTGGTGTTGCTCTCCTGTTACAACACCTCAAGGGAAGAGATCAGTCAAGAATTATTTACTCACTGTCGGATCATTGCAAACAAAATTTTTGTCAGCGTAACATAAATTGACGTCTTTGAGGGGAAAGGGGTTGAGGTTTAATGTTGTTTTGTACCCTAATAACTACAGACAAACAAACCTATCTACTTATCTATCTATCTATCTATCTATCTATCTATCTATCTATCTATCTATCTATCTATCTATCTATCTATCTATCTATCTATCTATCTATCTATCTATCTATCTATCTATCTATCTATCTATCTATCTATCTATCCATCCATCCATCCATCCATCCATCCATCCATCCATCCATCCATCTATCTATCTATCGTGGTTGATAGAAAACGCAAGTTGGCAATGATGCCAATTGTGGCCATTTTCCTTTTTTTGGGAAAACTAGCCCATTCATTGTGTGTCTGTTGCTATGTAGAATTGTAACTTTGTGTGTTTGTGTTTATTGTGTGCAAAAACTGCATTCAAGCTTGGATGTTTGATTTACGTTTTCATCTACCTGAAATTTTCCTGCCAGCGTGATTCTTTTTGCTATGAGGTCCCTCTTTCCCTTTTTCCTGGAGATTACAGCACAATTGTGCACCTACCATATGTCTCAAGTCAAAATTACAAACAACGGGTGGTTTCTGAAATACCCTGAGCCATTCAAAAAGTGTCAGAGATTCTAGATTATGAAAGAATGAACCCTTACTTTAACCTCTACTTACTTCCAAAGATCCAGCCGAGATGCTGGTGTTGGTGCTGCCCAGGTTGCGGGGAAGGGTTCTGGTGCGCTCCACCGTTCCCGAGGTGAGGATCTGCCGGACAGAAGGACGATTCTGCTTGACCTGCAGAGTGTGGGTGTTGGTGTGGGGGTGTGTGTGTCCGGCATGGGCCGGTAACTGTTTGAGCGTGCTGTAGGAGCGGTTTAAGTTCATGCTGATGTGGTCTGTAGCTGCAAAGTCTGCAGGGTATGCTTCGCTCTCGGCTGGATGCAGAGTCATTGGTGAAGGGGGTGGGGGAAAAGGGGGGTCATCTACTGTAATGTTTAGGGGTTTCCCCTCATCCTGGGGTGGAGGAGGGGGCTTAAGACTGACTGTTCGACGTGGCAACACCATGTAATCCCCTTCCCCACCTCCTCCACCAGTTGAATCCTGGGTGGAAGAAGGATTAGGTCGGGCCCAACCCAACCCACTCTCTGTGCACAGATAGATGGGTCCAGATCGCTGATGCTGACCTTGTTGCTCCACATTGACCTCTTTCTTCAGTGGCTGCTCGCTGAGCTCGTTTAGGGGACCCAACGGAGGTACCTGTACCAGGAGGTTAGGGGGTGGGATGTTTCCAGGCAAACTGCTGAAATTAACGCCTTCCTGATGAGCTGCCAACTTGGGATCATCCTCGTCATCCAGGGAGATGCGAGATAGGGTTCCGGTTATGGTGGCAGGGTTACAGGTGTTCACCTCCTTAAAGATGACTGAGGTAGGGAGAAGAAGGGAAGAGAGGAAGAGAACAGAGAAAGACAGAAGTGGGGAGGAAGAAAACGACAGAGCAGAGGTCGAGTACACAAGACCACACAGATGGACAGTGACAAAGAGAAACCAACCATAACAAAGTTGAGTGGTGAAATGATACATGATAGAAAAGAAAGGGGAGAGATGGAGAACAGTTTTGCAAGAACTCCCAAAGGAATAGAGCCCGGATATTTTGTAGAGAGGTTGAAGCAGTAGGAGTGCAAGCAAGATTCAGGTAGGTGTGAAAAGAATACGATTAGTGGAGGGAATGATGGGAAAAGAGAAAATGAGCTCAGTTGCAGTGTGTAGAAATGGAGGTTGTTGGTGCAGAGGTCAGAGTTCAGTAAAGGGTCAAAGCATGCAGAAGGCAGTGAGGGCAAGAAAGGACAAATATTTTCAGGCAGGTAAGTTAATAGTTGGGAGTCTCAGCATGCAAAAGGCGCCTCAGATATACTACAGCAGGGGTTCTCAAATTTGGTCTTGGAGGGCCGGTGTCCTGAAGAGTTTAGCTCCAACCTTAATTAAACACACCTGAACAAGCTAATCAAGCTCTACCTATGTATACTAGAACCATTCTGGCAGGTATGTTCAAGCAGGTTGGAACTAAACTCTGTAGGACACTGGGCCAAGGCAAGGCAAGGCAAGTCACAAATCAGCTTCTCTAAGACAAAAAAAAAAAACATCAGCTGTAATAACCGAACTGTTGGTATTTAATAAGGTATATATTTCTATAATGGTAATTCCTCCAGGTTAAACTGAAAGCTTTAACATGCTGAATGGTAATCAATAAGCAAACATGCATGTTATGTATGCCAATTTATGCAATACAACGAAATAATATTGCAACAAATTACATACATACATGCATACATACATACATACACACATACATACATGAATGTTCCAACTTAAGAGCGAGACTTACATGGGTGTCCTCTTTCTGCAAGTGAGAGGAAGACAATGATGTGCAGGGTTTAAGTTTACGTTAACTTAATCAGACAAACTGCATTAGAACCAGGGCAATGTGAAAGAACCAGTGAGGAAAGTGAAATAATAAGGGAGCAACTAAGGTAGGAAAGTGACAGCACAGCAAAAATGGTAGTTTCAGAAAGAAACATACCTGTTTGGCATGCCAGGTCCACATCTTTCTCAAAGTCCGTCTGTGCAGGTGAACGAAGGACAAAAGAGACTATATTAGTTTCTTATGAAAGGCAAATTGTCCATAACTAAACTAAATATATAGATACAATTTCCTAATAATTTACACAACTATACAACTTATGGTGGGGGGTGGGGCTGATCACAGTTACAGACACTATTGGTACATCTCCACTAAGTATGGTACGGTTTGGGTTGGTACGGGTCACCTTTATTAGGCTTGCATTTCCACTGCTAAAATGGTGCCAGTGGTATGCTTTATGCTTTAGGTTGCTGAAATCATTTGCTTATCTGTTTTTTGGGCTTCTCCTTAGTTTATTTCACGCATTTGTTCGTTTCTGAAAGGATCGGATGTCACACGCACTTCAATAATCACACGCACCTTATTATCTTTAGCTCAAGAAGTTTGCTATTTCAAATTTAGATGCGCACATGAGCTCTCTCGAGAAAATGAAACAAATTAGACGGCCTTGAAGACAACTATGGGGCACAGAGTAGATGACGACAAAGTTTGTTTGAGCTCGGGTTGACCATGGCTCATTATTATATGTATTTATTATTACGGTGTAATCTCTCGGCTGGGTTTTTAAAAATGGTGCTTCCTCTTTTTTCATTCTCCTGGCTTGTGCAAGAGCTAGTGACGTATCTCTGTAAACCTATAGCATCCAGCTGCTCGTCTTGCTCAACGTTTTGATACACCTTTTGTTGTGCCAAGTACCCTTTCGAAAGGGTATCCAAATAGTAGTATGGTATAGTTCGCTTTTTTGATACATTTTGACAGTGAAAACGACCATAAAAACGTACCAAACTATACCGTACTGTACAACTCAGTGGAAACGGGCCATAAGTGGTTAAAGAGTCCATCAAAAGGAACAAAATTCTAGTTTTAGCAATCAACATTTAGCATAAGCAGTGTTTCGACAAAGTCCTGGTGTAGTGCAACACATCTGCAACACCTCTGCAATAAAAAAGCTGATCCCTTAGCACCAGCACTAATTACAATGAAACAAAGAGAAAATACATTTGCATACCGCAGTCTGACACAGCTGGGCTTAATCTTCCAAACAACAAAACAAATAGTAAGAGTACAATGGACACAAACTGACTGTGTCCCTCAGGGTAAACCCAAAATGTCTGTCCTAGAGTGGCTCTTTTTAACCTCAGGCCCTCATTGGAATGCAGTGTCGGCTACTTCTGCCAAAAGAATTGACTCTCAACAGAGTTCAAAACAGTGCTTTAGTCAGGGCATTACACTGTTGAGCAATTTTAGCATCTGAAACGAGAAAAAACTATGTACAAGAACACCTGCACATGGAAATGAAAATGCATGAGATGAAATAACACCTGTGACTAGGCAAAATCTCTACCGCACAGCCACGGCAACAAAGCAGTTACTTTGCACTAAGTACCTTGAAGTTGGATCTGCTCACAGCTAGCCACTTATCTAATTAGCCGGCTAATATGCTCACACTGGGTTGTCATCTACACTCTAAAATTGACAGAACTAACTCTACTGCAAACACGCTCATTTCAAAGACGTACGGTCATGTGGTTTTGCTCCAGGACTAGGCTTTGGCTCTGGTGGAGAATGTGGGCTTGGTTGTGGTTGAGCGCATGGTTGTGGTTGAGCGCATGGTTGTGGTTGAGCGCATGGTTGTGGTTGAGTGCATGGTTGTGGTTAAGCGCATGGTTGTGGTTGAGTGTATGAATGTGGTTGTGGTTCAAAGTCTGCGTGTGGTTCTTGTCAAGAGTATGGACATGATTGTGGTTCATAAGATGGTTGTGGTTGAGAGTCTGAGTGTGGTTCTGGTGGAGAATATGGGCGTGGTTATGGCTGTGTCCGTGACCGTGATTGGCCAAAGCTAGTGGGGGGTGGGCGGGGCAGGATTGGTGGCAGCCTTGGCAGCACCCGGGTGAATATCGGAGCGAGCCACACTGCTCCTGACTGTAGAGACTAGGACGGTGCGAGCACCTCTGCTGGTAATGGGGCAGATTGAAGAGAAAGTAGAGAGAAAGAAAAAGTGAGGGGTGAGTTGTGAAGAGGATGCAGAGAGGAGGATGCAGTGATCCCTCTCATCCAAACTGATTCACACACACACACACTTGGAGAGTTCCTGCTGTAGTTACCATGGTTACAAGCAAGTCTAGTCTTTGACATAACAAATCACTGCAGGGTTCTGAGTAACAGGCTTAAAAACTATATTAAAATACCCCATAAGGTTTTAAGTACTAAGAATGTTACTTGAATGCTTTCATGTACATACTATAATTATTGATAGGTTAATTTTTTAAGCAGTTTGACCTTCAAAAATAATTTGATATACAGTTGAAGCCAGAATTAGTAACACCCTTTTTAATTTTTTTTTTTTTAAATATTTCCCAAATGATGTTTAACAGAGCAAGGAAATTTTCACAGTATGTCTGATAATTTTTTTTCTTCTGGAGAAAGTTTTATTTGTTTTATTTCGGCTAAAATAAAATCAGTTTTTAATTTTTTTAAACACCATTTTAAGAACTAAATTATTAGCCCCTTTAAGCTATTTTTTTCCGATACTTTACTAAACAAACCATCATTATTCAATAACTTGCCTAATAACCCTAACCTGCCTAGTTAACCTAATTTTAACATCTAGCAAAATAGTATGTCATCATGGCAACGATAAAATAAATCAGTAATGAGTTATTAAAACTATTCTGTTTAGAAATGTGTTAAAAGTTGTCTCTCTTATAAACATAAATTGGGGAAAAAATGAACAGGGGCTAATAATTCAGGGGGGCTAATAATTCTGACTTCAACTGTATGTAATGCTATTCAAAATACTTTTGATTTGAGTGCTTTACAACAAGAAAGACTTGAAAGAACCCCTTTTAGCCTTTGTTATTTAATAGAGAAGTAGTAACTGACTCTCTTATGAGGCTTCTGTGCTGTTTAGTTATAGGAGTTAATTTATTACAATACAAAAAACAAGAATTTTTGTCTTGTCTCTAGTCCAAATATTTCAAAACTCTTAAATCAAGAAGATTTTTCTAGACACACAAGAAGAAATAAGTATTATTATTTTAGAAATAATAAGTCAAAATTAAATGAGTGTAGTCAAAAAAGACTACATTATCTGCCAGTAAATAAAGTAAAATAATCTAAATTCAAACCAAAATCACGAACATTTTACTTACCCAACTGGTGGATATTTTAACTTAAGTGTACTGTAAAATCCAACAGTTAACTATATCAAATTAAATGAGTGTAGTTAACTCAAAATTGACTGAAATTCAATTCTACTCATTTGAAAAGAGTTTTAAACTCGACATTGAAGGTAATGAGTTAATTAAATACCTCATTACTTCAACTTAAATGGAGTAAGTTCACAGTACTCATATAGATTCGTTTTAAATGGTTTGAAGCAATCGGTTTCCTCAAGCGGTTTGAGTTGCCTTAACTTATTGGGTTTTACAGTACTCAGTTGGTTTGAGTTCTCTTTATTTATTGGGTTTTACTGTGCTCAAATTGCTTCATTTACTCTAATAGATTTAGTTTACAGGACTCATTAGGATTAGCTTTTGAACTTAAATAGTTTGTTGCAATTGGTTTCCTAAAACAGTCTGAGTTACCTTAACTTTTTGGGTTTTACAGTGAAAGAAAAGGATTTTGTCCTGGTTGTATTTACACTAACAATAGAAACTCTAAAGCAGGGGTGCCCAAACTATTTCTTATGAAGGGCCAAAAACCAATATTTATTGAGGCTAGTGAGCCGAAGGTAATTATAGTTAACATGACTAATTTCCTAATTTATTTAATAATAATAATAATAATAATAATAATATATATATATATATATATATATATATATATATATATATATATATATATATATATATATATATATATATATAAACTATATTTAAAATTAACTTATTACAGTAAAAACAACAACAATCTATATTTAATAATCTGATTTATAACATAATGGAGCTAAACCAGTTTTTGCCTTGATTTGCTTGCTGAGGTCTTCTTCTCTATTTGTCGAGTGACAGCATTTACATTATAACACCTCAGATTCATTTACAGCATTAACTTTCAGTTTGCTTTTAATGTGGCTCAGCAATAACCCCCCAAACCTCTCTATCATTTTCACTTTCTTCTCAGATGAGATGATGAGCCAAATCAAAGGTTACAATAGACCAACTCTGGCCAACAGGCTCTACTTAGGGATTCTCTGCTGTGAAGTGATCCAAGTCAGCTGACAAAAACACCATTTATTTACTGCATTTAAGTGTCAACAACTGCATGGAATAGGGCATGATCAGAGCTATGTTTTTGTTGTTTGCTGTGAGTTTTATGATAACAAGGATGCAATGAAAATGTATAAGTTATGATGTTTAATTAATCCTGTGAAATGGAAATGGATATTCCCTATAGCATAATACCTTCACTCAAAAACAAAGTCAGGTATTTTCACCAATGCTGTAAGTATGAAAACAATTCTTCAGTGGAAAAATCCCCTTTAGTGTCCCCCGTGAGATGAGATGGAATGGAATGCTATTCACCATGATCTGCACCTGGCCGTTCTTGCAGGAATCCGGAGAGTTTTCACTGTCGTCTTTGCAGCCACCCATCCTGCAGCGCACTGCGTCCTGCACCTGAGGTGGGGAGATGGGATACAACCAGGATGACTCACAGATATGCTAATTCAAATCTAAAACCATGAAATAAGAAAACAAGACTGCACCTAAACAAATAAGAAAACATTTGGGAGACATTATCAGGGTTGGGAAAATAAGTTCTGGCCATAAAAGAAAAAAAATAAACAGAAAAAAAATCATTAACACAGATACCAACGTTAGTGATTTGTTGTCAAAAATGACAGTTGGGGGACGTGGTTAAGAATATTAGCCTCGCCTAATACCTATAAGAGAGACATAAAAAAAACAAAACAGTAAGTTAGCTAACTGTGTATGTTAACTAAGATCATCACTAATGAGCTGGACTTTCCACCTCTGATAAGTAGTGTAGGGCATGTTCCTTTAAAAAAGTAAATAGTTAAAGTTACAGAGTTACATAATTATAAAAATAACCAATTACCAGGGAAAGTAACTATTGGATTACTTTAACAAAAAAATGTATTGGTCAAATGACTATAAAATAAATATAAAACTCTGTACACTAATCTAGACTATTTTAATGGTGTTATGGGACAATGTAAGAGGCAACGGCAGCATGTTATCAACTACATATCTAGATATTACTTTGTTTAGTTCTGTCTGAGTAATAAGAGTTTGCTGTGGAGACAAATTGTTTTTGTTTTGACGTCATCCTTTGGTAGCAGAGCTCATGTTATCCCCTGCATTTGTGGTGGCATGTGACGCCGTCAGGTGCTTCATTAGATTAAATTACTTGCCACCGACGCAGAGAGACTGTTTTTTTTCCTGGGCATAAGTTGCATGATACATAAACATTCTTGCCTTTCGCCTCAATGAGGGAAAAGTAGTGCTTATATTTCCAGTTTGCAAATGATACCTTTGAAAAAATATAAATAAAAAATAGAATTAATATTTTTTTGTACTTTTAGAGGCTGGCTATATTTACACACTTTTGCGCACAGCTGTGCTTAAATCCCCTTTAAAAGAGTTTTTTTTTTTTTTTTGCATAACAGGTCCCCTTTAAATGGCTCTGATTTAAATAGGAATCCGGTTAAAAGGTAGAGTTGTGGTGGCAGGGGGCTGAAAGAATACAGATGTAGGGCATTCTTGACTATTTATAGGGGTTCGGTCTTAGCTGATTGGACAATAGAATGATTGCAAATAATGATTTAGACTTGTCAAAACATCTGTGCGTAAAGGGATGGGCAAAAATACATTGAAATGTACTTTAAAATGAAATACCAAATACCTTAATTTTACATGTATCAAAATAAACTAAAAAATACAGCAGCCACAAATGTATCCACATAAAATACTGTATTTTGTATTTTGAAAATACTACAAAATACTTTGATGTGGGAGTATAACATTAGCAAACCTTCTATCAAGGCATATTCGATCAATATTAGTGAAGTAAACAATGACTGACAGCAACAGCGTTTTCCTGAGAATAATTTAGTCAGCTTCTCTGCCACTTCATTCTACTGCCGTACAAACTTTTCTTTCTCTTTCATTTTAGTATAGATTTTGTAGAAATTTCATACAGAGGGTCCTGTTTTGAAGATGATCTCTTTAACCTCTGTAAAAACCATCTAATGCAGATAATGAGCTGGAATATAGTACTATATATCTTCATTGTGTATCCTTCTATTGTGTGATCAGTAAAATTGCTGCCATCTCTTCACAGTATTTTATATAATAAAGTTTGATGTATAAAGACAGAGCTTACTGTGCCAAATATTTGCCAAAAGCTGCATTTTCACTTACACGTGTGAGCCACTTTAGGTTTAGATCCAGATTCCCTCTTAATGACTAGGCCACATTTTTGCCAACTGTGGCCCACATTTGTCCTCCATCATTTGGGCCAAATTTACCATTTTCCACATGGACCATATTAGGCTCGCATTCAGATTACGTTTTGCCATAAGTGCCAAATCTTTGCCTTAAATGACCCATACATAAATTAGAATCTTTGGCCACAATTTGTCATTGTACAGGTGGGCCACTTCAGGCTCAGATTTATTTTGTGGGCCGAAAGAATACCACCAGTGGCCCACATTCACATGCTATCTGTGGTGTTTACTACGTAAAAAAAGCAGGGGGGCTGAATTTCTTCCCGCTGTCCTGTGGTAACAATTAATGATGACAGTAAATATCCTAAAGACACCAGCAGCTTTTATACGCTCAGGAGAATCAATTGGTTTAAACTAGCTATTTTACTAATCTACAGAGAGCATACATATGAGATTTTTTCAAGCTACTTTGATATTATTTCATATTCCTCAGTGGCAAACATTGCAGTGAGCCTGTTTGCATTTCCACAGGAGGGGTTTGCATAACTGCAGATGCATACGCTTTACAACAATAGGCAGAAAGACACTCCCTTCCCTTAAAAAAAAGACAACATGATAGGCTGTTTCCCCTGACGACAGTGTAGCCTTAGCAACGGGATGCCCCTCATTTGCATACAGATTTATGGCCACAACGCCTACGGAATGACCAAGTGAAAGCACAACGTCTCCTAACCGAGTAGATCAGAGCTCATGTTGCTAACAAAGAACATAATAATGCCAACTGAGAATGTCTTAGACTGGACTTTAACAGACATTAGAGTTGAACTCTGCTTTCATCACTCAAAAACTTTGAGGGAAAAATGCAGAACTGAGAACAGAGAAGAATCAAATGGATATAATATCAAACAATTAGATCACAATGAAAGCCTCATACATTACTACCTATGTATTTATTAAAATAAAAATAATGCTACAAAGGTGAGAGTAAAAATAATTGATTACAAAATATTTTCTTTGCCAATAAATGCTGTAAATATGAATTTTCTATTCATCAGAATTTTTAAAGTTTTCACTGAAATGTTGATTGTAGTATTTGTGACACTGAAGACTGAAGTAAAGAGTCAAACAGTTTTTAGGAATCAATAATATTTTAAATTAATCATTTTAAACTAATTAAATATCACAATATTTAAAGGGATATTTTCCAAAAATTGAAATTTACTCACTAGTTACTGACCCTCAAGTTGTTTTAAACCTTTATGTATTTATTTGTTTCCTCTTGAACCCAAAGTAAGACATTCATAATAATTTTAGAAACATTATTAACAGGTGGTCGCCTCACAGCAAGAAGGTCGCTGGTTCAAGCCTCGGCTGGGTCAGTTAGTGCTGCTGTGTGGAGTTTGCATGTTCTCCCTGCATTCGTGTGGGTTCCCTCCGGGTGGTCTGGTTTCCCCCACAGTCCAAAGACAGGTGGTACAGGTGAATTGGGTATGCTAAATTGTCTGTAGTGTATGAGTGTGAATAGGTGTGTGTGGATGTTTCCCAGGGTAGTTTGCAGCTGGAAGGGCGTGCTGCATAAAAACGTGCTCGATAAGTTGACTGTTCATTCCGCTGTGGCGTCTTCAGATTAATAAAGGGACTAAACCGAAAAGAAAATGAGTGAATAAATAAATGGATGGATGAACAAATAAATGTATAAATGATTGGATTAATGAATGAAAGAACAAATAAATGAATGAATGAATGTATGAAAGAAAGAAAGAAAGAAAGAAAGAAAGAAGGAAATGAAAAAATAAATGGATGGATGAGCAAATAAATAAATAGATAAATAAATCCATGTATAAATAAATAAATGCAATAAATAAATAAATAAATAAATAAATAAATAAATAAATAAATAAATAAATAAATAAATAAATAAATTAATTAATTAATTAATTAATTAATTAATTACTTAATAAATGAATAAATGGATGAATGGATG
This sequence comes from Danio rerio, assembly GCF_052040795.2. Classification (NCBI taxonomy): domain Eukaryota; kingdom Metazoa; phylum Chordata; class Actinopteri; order Cypriniformes; family Danionidae; genus Danio; species Danio rerio. Next base: position 41,022,483 of record NC_141039.2, read on the forward strand.
GATGGATGAACATGCGAATAAATGAACGAATGAACGAACGAATTAGAAAATGAATAAATAAATAAATGGATTAATGGATGTATGAGCAAATAAACAAATAAATGAATGAATGCATGAATAAATAAATAAAAACAATAAATAAATAAATAATTTAATAAATTAACAAATACATAGATAAATGCATATATAAATGGATGGATGGATGAATAAATGGATGCATAAACAAATAAATAAATAAACAAGCAATTGAATGAACAAAAAAAGGAAAAAAAAATGAAAAAATAAATGAATGGATGGATGAACAAATAAATAAATAGATGAATGGATGGATGAACAAATAGATAAATGCAGTAAAATAAATACATAGATGGATGGATAAATAAACAGATAAATGGATAAACAAATAAACGTATGAATGAATGAATGAATGAATGGACAAATAAATAAATATAAAATTAAATAAATAAATAAATAAGCAAATAAATAAATAAATAAATTAAGCAGTAGTAGTAGTGGTAGTAGTACAGATTAAACCTCCTTTTTCTTTGCTGCATCTGATCTAAGTCACTTCCCAAAACAAAAGCCATAAGCGTTCATGAGACGTCCATTTGAGACGCATGTTAATTCTACAAAATGTTGTTCACATCCCCAGAGGTTGATCTGCCACGACCTTTATGCTTTGCAAAGGTTATGCTCTGAACAAATGACACTTTAATCTACTGGCGTCCTCAGAATAGCATCAAGCATATGCCGCCGAAACACTTTATTTATTGACAGCACATTCTCTGCCCTGTTTAGTAAATCCCTTCTCTTTCTATTCAGCCGAGCATGAGTTATCATGCTGCAACACTATTCACCAGCCAAGACTGGAATCAGTAATCAGTCTGCACAACTAAAATTACGATGTGCAGGAACTCTGGGCTGTTTTGTAAGATGGTGCAAGACATGGTTTCGATGACTGCTGAGTAAAGCTGCAGATGATCAGAATTAGGGCTGGGCGATATGACAAAAAGCTCATATCATATAAATCATCTCATAATCTGATGAGAATAGAAACAACTCAATCAATTAATAGTTTATATATTGACCACAGGCCTTCATTCTGCAGTGGCAACCCCTGATAAATAAGGGACTAAGCTGAAGGAAAGTAAATAAATGAATAATGACCGAATGGAAAAGCCTATTTCCTTTTTTGCATTTTAAATGATATACTCAAAAATGTGCTCATTCATATCTGATAATATTTCACACTTTATTTAAAACTCATGGCATTTGATAAAAAAAGTAAAAAAAAAGATATTTCAATATGTACACTTATTATTTGACTTTCAATGTAAGATGTGCAATGTACTAAAGTTATTTATTTATTGTTGTTATTTGTTGTATATTTATTTATTTTTTTGGTGTTTTTTATAATATTATTTATTTCCCCCCTCATATGTAAGGAGTTTAATTGTCAGAGAAGGGGTTATTAATAAACAATTAAATGAAAAAAAAAAAAACACATTTTGTATATTGTTGCACTGTATTTATTCCATGGTAATATTGTGATTTCCAGATTGCAACAGAAAAATACTGGGAAATCAATGTAGACTGGGATGGCATTTTCTTGGCTGTTCAGCCTTTTATTCGTAAAATGCCTCCCACCACTGCCGATATATAGCCACATCGCACTGCTACAAGTGTGATATATATATATATATATATATATATATATATATATATATATATATATATATATATATATATATATATATATATATATATATATATATATATATATATTAGGGTTGGGCATCTAAGCTATAATGCCGATCCGATACGCATCTCGATACAAAGAATACGATCCGATATATTAGCGATACATTTGTGACATATTGCGATGCAACACGATACGATTCACACCCATATCACGATACAATGCGATAATTCAGCACTAACTAATTAAATCAAGTTTATGAGATTATGTGAAAGAGGATGCTGTGCCATTAAATGAGTTTGATTATTTATTAACCAAGCAAAACCAAGACTTTTTTTACAAACTGGCTTTTCTCTCAGAGCCAGAGTGTCAGTTTACAGTAGAGGGCCATTTTTGAAACTTATAGCACATATTATTTAAGTATTTTCAAGATAAACAGAATGTATAAGTGCAATATATATTAAAATATATATATTTGCACTCTTTCAACATAAAGGTTTAGCATTGCACAACAAGAATTGTGATTTAACTTTTCAACTATGAAAACAAGTCTTACAAAGATATATTTTGCCACTGATTATTCAAAACTTAAGGTCGTGAACTAGCAGTGTTATGCTGCTTTGAAACATCACTGTCACTGTAAACAACAGGCTAATAAAAATATTATTAAATACAAATTAACAGGAGGAGGTGTTTAAATCCTTCGTTCTCCGTGACACTAGGCTGAATATCTTTGCAGATGAACAATGCAATAACATTCGTTATTTGCATAGAGCGCACAAAACTGTTGCGCATGGAAAAAAAACTTGCAATGCTTTTCTCACCACTTTTGGAGCTGGTAGCTACAGTTGAAGCAGTGCGAAAGCCGGGGATGCAGGAACAGTGGAAGATGCTTTCACAACAACACCGTGGCGCCGCTTCAAGTGAGATTTCAGATTAGTCGTACTGCCCGCGTATTTTACAGATGCGCGGCACATTTTGCAAATTGCATCTGTCCTGTCATGTCGTCCTTCCTTAAATCCATAATGTTGCCATACTTTAGATTTAAAACTCAGTGGGGAATAAAATGTTTGTTTTGCTTCTCGTGCTTTCTGAGGGCGCACCACTAGCTTCATCCGCACACCTGATAACGTTACACTGAGTTGTAGTGTGAGTGTACACATCCGCAAATCTGTTGCTAAGGCTTACTTTATGTAGGTCGATTAAATTATGCGCCAAAAACAGGTTGACAACACTTGTTAATAAATAAAAAATACATTCTATATTAAAAATATAAGCTGTATCTTGGAAAAACCGATGCATCTCGCAAAAACCGATGCATCTCGATTTGCTTCCAAAATTTCATTCATCCTCTGCTGCTCAACCGATGCACTCGCATCGTGCACGCGCATGACCGCGTATCGATACATATCGGTTAATCTTCCCATCCCTAATATATATATATATATATATATATATATATATATATATATATATATATATATATATATATATATATATATATATATATTTATTTATATATATATATATTTATATATATTTATTTATTTATATAAAGACGTAAAATATTAAATAAATATGCCTAACTTTTAAAATATTTTTCAAAAACGAATGATTACAGGTCAGACATTAAAAAATACAGCTAATAAAATGCTAATTGTAAACATTGTACTTTCAAGATTAAACATGTTTCACGATGATGATATTTATGTTCCTGTGTACATCCTCATAATGGCGGGTTATACTGTGCTCACATAAATTATGAAAAAAATATTTTTACAGTGTATTTTGTAATTTAGTGACAAAATATATAATAAAACATAATATATTGATAGCTTTTTTGTTTTGTCCACACAATACACAGTTGAGGTCAAAATTATTAAACCATTTAAACTATTTAAAAAATAAAAGATTGTTTTCAACACAATTTTAAACATAATGGTTTTATAATAGTACAAGTCTTTGGACAACAGTGGTTTGTTCTGTAAAAAAAATAAACAAATAAATAACTAAATAAATAAACAGACAAACAAACAATCAAATAAATAAAACCTTAAAAATGGTTTAAAAAATATCTTATTTTATTCCAGGCAAACTAAAATAAATAAGACTTTCCAAAGAAAAAAAAAAAAAATTCCATTGAAATTCATTTGTCTGTTAAACATGATATGAAAACTATTAGAAAAAGAATACAAACTCCACAGAAGTGCTACTAATTTCGACTTCAACTGTATATCATCATAATGCACAGCCCTAACCAGAATGACTCTCTGTATTCACTAAAACATAATGACAAACTATTCTCTCCAACCTTTTTCCATTCATTTGTCTGTGCTAATCACGAACGCTGCCTTTCCATTGTCAGTTCTGCCATTTCAGTGTAATTCGCACATAAAACGGCATACAGCGCTAGGATCCGCTGCACAAACTCCACTCCCTTGTTTTGCTAAAGCTATTAAGGATTACATCAAAGCCTTGCGAGGGGATTTTCATATATTTACTAAAATAATACCCAGATTTATTTGACTCTAATCCTTTGGTTTTTTGCGATATTGATTTAACATATATGGCTTAGCAAATTGGAACTGATTTTTCCCTCTGTAAACTCAAGAAACACATTTACAATATATGAAAGTCGGCCAAGTTTTTTTTTCTAGAGAGTTGAAATGGTCAGATTTGAACTACACTACCTGGCAAAAGTCCTGTCATTGATCCCAGGTGTAAGAGCAACAAATAATAACTTGACTTTTAGTTGATCATTTGGAAAAGTGGTAGAAGGTTCCTGCACGGACCCAAGATTCTTACAGAAATCAGTTACGTTTGGTGAAGGACAAATCATGGTTAGGGTTACATTCAGTATGGGGGTGTGCGAGAGTTCTGCAGAGCGGATGGCAACATTAACAGCCTGAGGTATCAAGACATTTGTGCTGCCCATTACATTACAAACTATATATGAGAGGGCAAATTTTTCAGCAGGATAGTGCTCCTTCTCATACTTCAGCCACCACATCAAAGTTCCTAAAAGCAAGGAAGGTCAAGGTGCTACAGGATTGGTCAGACCAGTCACCAGACATGAACATTATTGAGCATGCCTGGGTTTAGATGAAGGAGGAGGCATTGAAGATAAATCTAAAGCATCTTGATGACCTCTGGGAGTCCTGCAAGAACACTTTCTTAGCCATTCCAGATTACTATATTAATCAGTTATTTGAGCCATTGCAGTGATGTATGGAGGCAGTCCTCCAAGCTCATGGGAGTCATACACAAAATTAATTCTTTTTCCAGTGCACCATGACTTCATATTCTATACTGTATATTATTTCTGTTAAGTGACAAGACTTTTGTCTAAGCAAAGTCAGACCTTACTGTCCTAATGAAATATTTAAAAATCAAGTCATGATCATATTTTATTTAGGTAAAACACACATAATCTAGAGGGCTTTGCCATTTATATAACCCACTTCTGATGCCAAATGATCACCTAGACGTCAAGTTATTATTTGTTGTTCCTAAAACTTGAATAGGCGACAAGACTTTTGTCAGGTAGTGTACTGTATATTACGTTTGGGATTCTCTACAAAGTGACTATGGTTTGATTTATTTATGGCCGGTTGGAGCAGACCGTTATCACCTATAAGCAGTGCATGCTATTTTGCAAAAAAAAAAAAAAAAAATTAATAAATATTGCGTTAGCTGTTTGAGCCAAGTTTTTTTATATATCCTAAGTGGGTCTTAAAATAATGGAGTGGAATAAAACTCCTCCTTCAATCTCCATTTAAATAAACCTCTGATTGTCCTTTAGGATTGGGCGGTAGAACAGTCAAACTTTTGATTTTTATGATTGTTAGGAGCAATCACACACACATACGATTGTGATGGAGACTGCAGTTGGTTTTTCTTAAGTGCTATACTGTATGTCTGTGTCATAAAAGCCTTAGATTTTATTGACTTAGAAAAACAAGATTTATTTAATTTTTTATCTTGCATTTTGATTTACAGAAGACACCCATTAAAAAATTAAATTGTAACATGTTTTGGACACATGGAGGCTTATTTAAAACCAGAAATCTTATTTAAGGATCTCTGAGCACCTAAGAAAATATAATTTGTCATTTACAAGTTTCATATTGTGGATTTAAAACAACATTATTTATCCATTTGAAACCCTGGACTACAAAAGTTCTTACAATTCTAATGCTGCACATGTATAATTTAAGCTTTTGGAATAAAATAAAATAAAATAAAATAAAATAAAATAAAATAAAATAAAATAAAATAAAATAAAATAAAATAAAATAAAATAAAATAAAATAAAACAAAATAAATTAAAACAAAATAAAATAAAACTTCGTTTATTCATTCATTCATTCATTCATTCATTCATTCATTCATTCATTCATTCATTCATTCATTTTTAAAATTATATCTTAGTGCAATGTTATTTTTCTTTCTGAACCCTCAGATTTTCTTTTAGCTGTTTCTTGACCAAATAGTGTCCTACAATTGCAAAGTATACAGTAAATTAACATATATTTATTCAGCTTTTAGAAAATGTATGCATCTAAATTAGGGTTATTTAACAAAATATCGATTTCTTAGCACATTTGATGTTAAGACATTGATAGGGTGTTGTCTAAAATTGAACAAAATTTCTGTAAATTTTTATTTAAAAAAAAAAAAAAACTCTAAATGACAAAATATGTAATTTTAAATTTGGTAGAAATATAATCAGCAGCTTTCAGAAATAAAGAATAAACATATTATGTATAATGTGTATATACACTTCCTGACAAAGGTCTTGTCGCTTGTCGCTTAAGTTTTAGGAACAACAAATAATAACTTGACTTCTAGTTGATCATTTTGGTATCAGAAGAGGCTTATATGAAAGGCAACATTTTTAATTACTATTGATTTTTAATTATTTCATTAGGACAGTAAGGTCTGACTTTGATTAGACCAAAGGCTTGTCATTTATCAGAAATAATGTACAGTATACAGTAGAATATAAAATCATGGTGCACTGGAAAAATTATTAATATTGTGTATGACTCCCATGAGCTTGGAGGACTGCATTCATACATCTTTACAATGACTCAACTAACTTATTAATAAAGTCATCTGGAATGGCAAAGAAAATGTTCCTGCAGGACTCCCAGAGTTCATTAAGATGCTTTAGATTCATCTTTAGAGCCTTCTCCTTCATCTTAACCCGGACATGCTCAATAATGTTCATGTCTGGTGACTGGTCTGGCTAATCCTGGAGCACCTTGACCTTCTTTGCTTTCAGGAGCTTTGATGTGGAGGTTGAAGTATGAGAAGGAGCGCTATCCGGCTGAAGAACTTGCCCTCTCCTGTGGTTTGTAATGTAATGGGCAGCACAAATGTCTTGATACCTCAGACTCTTAATGTTACCATCCACTCTGCAGATCTCTCGCACTCCACTATGCTGAATGTAACCCTAAACCATGATTTTTCCTTCACCAAACTTGACTGATTTGTGTGAAAATCTTTGGTTTATGCGGTTTCCAATAGGTCTTCTGTAGTATTTGTGATGATTAGGATGCAGTTCAACACATGATTTATCAGAGAAAACGACCATCTGCCACTTTTCCAAATGATCAACTAGAAGTCAAGCTATTATTTGTTGCTTTTCCAACTGGGATCGATGAAAAGACTTTTGTCAGGTAGTGTATGTATAGTAACATTTGCATCAGTCCTTCAACACATACTGTACTGTACAATATACAGTGTTTTAATTTTAAAAAGGCCATAGCTAAGGTAATCTTCACCATGTTTACTCTCAGTATATTTGTCACATCAGCTCATGTGCAAAAAGTATAAGACTGCCTAAAGTCAAAGTGAAACAGGCTACTTTTTTCATACAAGTGACCCTACACACAACTTATTAACAGAGTTAATAATACTCTCTAATTATTAACTTAATGACACATTTTTAATTATAGTGACACATATACTAGTTGCTTCACAAGTATACTGTATAACACACTGACCTCTCTCCGCATGGCACAATGCACAGTGATGATGACGAATCCCTGGACGGAGTCAAAAACGGCGAAGAGCACCTGAAAGAGGGTCGAGCGGCGATCTGTGATGGCCAGAACAGCTGACATCCATGTGAGGGCCAGCAGAGGGAGAACCACACAAGAGCTCCATAAAGATGCCCTGAACAGAGAAAGAGCACAAAGCAAATGCAAAGATCATCCTCCATGCAGAGAGGTGGCGAAAAACAACACTGAACCTGGATCAGCCATTAAGAGCAAATATTATTGCGATTACAGCTGAGCGATGAAAGCACTGAGAGGGTTTAGAAACCAGCACTACAGCACAGGCATTTAACTGAGTGTCAGCACAGCGTAGATGACTGATGATAAATAAAGTATATTGATATTATTAATTAAGTATAAATCATTTATACTTGATGAGTCATTGCATTCATTTCAAACCTGAAAGCCCACATGTTGTGGTTGCTGAATGTTTTGAATATGGAACGTGCTGAGTCAGAGAGAATGCTTAGGTGATATTTAAAAATGTTTATTCAAAGTGTCACATTTAAGAATACATATAATATTACTGTTAAAAAAAGAAAAACGTGTCTATGTAATGATGTTTAAAAAACAAAGTTTATGTGAGACAGAATTATAATAGTTAAACTTATGAGCTATGTTTGTGTTTGTTACTTGAAATAAAACTATTACATTTTTAATTTTTATTTTAGGAGACATGCCTGTTTTTCAATTATTGCAACCTAAAAATAAACAAATTAATAAATAATAAAAAAATATTAATAATAAATAATAATAAAATATAAAAATAATAATAACAATAACAAACTGACATTTAACAAAATATATGAAAAATGAAAAACACGATAAATTTCTAAAACTTAAAGTAAAAAATCTAAATAAAACAAATTTTAAATAAAAAAATATAAAAACGTAACTTTATGCAATACTAAAATAAATTATTTTGCAATACTAATTAATTATTATTATTATTATTATTATTGTTGTTGTTGTTGTTGTTGTTGTTTATTTATTTTTTAATTTTTTTGCAAGGTTATTTCTCATAACTTAATTATTAATATTAAACTATTGCTTTTTGAATTGTGAATATATATTGTATTTTGATCTATATTATAAGCTATATTTTATGTGATACCTAGGCTTTTTTTGTTTCACAGTTTTGAGAAAACAACCAGTATTGATATAAACTCAGGATAGCAAAAGATAAAAATGCAATTTTGTTGAGAAGAAATACGAAAAAAAAAAAAAATTTAGATCTCAAAAATCTGAGAAATTGCAAGAAAAGTTAACAAAAAATAAGACAATTATGAAAAAACGTACAACTAATAATAATAAAAGTGATGATAATAATAATATTAATAAAAATATTATTATTATTATTAATAATAATAAAAGTGATGATAATAATAATAATAATAATAATTTAATAATAATAATAATAATAATAATATATAATATTAATAATAATAATATTAAAATAATAATACTAATACTACTACTACTACTACTACTACTACTAATAATAATAATCTTTTTTTCTTTTCTTCAATAAGCAGACATGTGGTCAGTCAATCTATTTAGAACGCACTCTGTGTTTGTTTGTAAAACAGATAAATAATTGCTGTTTGTAATGCTGCGCATTCATGCTAACACACCCTGACATGTTAACATCACGCTGCTAATCCTTCCAGAGTGTTTTGGTTCTGCATCACGCAGAGCTACTTAGGTAAATATCAGGTGTCAGTAAAGAGTGTCCGCTTGAGCTCAGGTTTCACCACAGCTGGCTACCCATTTAAACATCTTCACGCTGCCCTGACTCAGTCTCCTGCATGTGGCTGCGACGGGACAAACGTAAGCAATGAGACAGAGAGGAAGAGATTTGCTCATATGCAAATCTACAGTGGCCTCCACTAATATAGTTAAAAAATGATGTACTATCATCATTGCAATGAAAAAAATTAATCATTTATTAGAAAACGAATTATTAAAACTATAATGTCTTATAAATCTGATATCTCATATTTATGTAAGATTTATATAAATCCCATAAAATTATATCAATTCTTATATATTGACCATTTCAATGTGGTCATGTCATTGGCCCATGAACATTTCCTGCTTGTTGTCAAACTATTTCATAACTGTAACAATTTTGTTTAGCAATTTAATGATAACTTTACATTAAAACATCTGCCATAGGATTATTTAATAATATGTGAAGTTTTTTTATCGTTGGAAGCTATAGAAATTACAAATTTAAATAAGGAAATATATTAGGACCATTGGTGTTGTTTACAAACAAAATGGTCTATATGTAAAGCAAAAAAACATACTTTTTTTCCACAGCCTTATTATTTCCTATATACCATGGGTTGTAATATTAGTGAAAGGCACTGCACCATATGAGTTCTCATGCTCATATAAGAACAATGCAGAAAAAGGAAGACAATGTAAAATAGCATAACTCAAATCTCAAATTCAATGTCCTCCGCTGACTAACTGTGGAAAGAAAGATGAAGCTGAAACTGGTGGAAATGATGAAATTGGTGGGATCGTGTGAACATGGTTTTCCCAAACTTCCTTCAGGAAGTCCTCTTCATTAATTTCTATGATTGAAGTTGCAATGCGCCACACACACATGCCCCATATTTATACTCGGATAGCAGAGACAAGGAAAAAAAAAAAAGCAGACAGCGAGAATGAGATGGGGGAAAAACATGACAAAGAGAAAGAGAAACAGAGAAGCAATATCATTCATTTCATTATCATTTCAATAACACGACTCCCTCCAGCAAATAGCGGAGACAAGTCCAATTTAACCAAAGCCAAAAGAATCAGAGGTGGCCCTTGATCCACATGCTGATTCTTTACCTCTTCTAAAAGAGCACACAACTCCGTCTTTGTGTGTGTGTGTGTGTGTGTGTGTGTGTGTTTGACATGGTAATCAATAAAACACATACATTTGGTTATGAACAAATAAAATAAGCTAAAAAAAAAACTAGCTTTAAAGTAAACAATATTTTAAAAGCCCTATATTTTGGATATCACTTTTAGTAAAAAAACAAAAAACAACAAAAAAAAACATATATATAAAGTGTATTTTGTAGTCCAAATACTTAGAAAAACAAACAAATAACAAATCAAAATGAAGTGCATTTTTCTTTAAATAAAGCTAAATTACCTAATAGTGGGCTAAGTAAAATATTCTGAATTCAAACCAAAAACAACATTATTTTATGTATACCACACTGGCAGATAATTTAGCTTAAGAAATGCAGTCAATTGGCAAAAAAAAAATTCAAAAATTAAATAAAAAATGCAAATGCAAGTTTTGTCAATCAAGTGGACAATGCAGAATACAGATGTAAATTTTTTCAATTACATGTTTTGAGCTTGTGTTAAATCACTTGCCAAGGTAGTTGACAGATCTTTTGTACACTCTCAGAAATAATGGTAAAAAGTTGTCACTGGGGCATTTGTACGTTTGTACCCCCAAGGCACATATTAGTATCTCAAAGGTACACCAGTATATCTTGTGGTACCTATATATGAAGGATGAAACCTGCAAAAACAATAAATAAATATGCAAATAAATAAATAAATTAATTAAAATCTACAAATTCCTGCATATATATATATATAGTGTGGGCAGATTGATAATTAAATAAATGACATAAATGTTGGGGGAATAAGAAAATGCTAAACTCAAAATTGATTTTCCCCCTTTCAAACGTTTAATCACTTTTGAATGAAGTTCCGTATTTATTTATTTTGTATTGTTTTTGCAAGTTTTGTCCTCCATACCTTTAAGACATTAATGCCTAAAGCATTTTATGTTTTATGTCTTTGGTTATGTCTTGGTTATATCTTTATTGATCTGCATTTTTTTATAATAATAAAATCAAATAAAAGTAAGATCAAATCAAATAAAACCAAATAAAAAAAAAAACTAAATAAATAGTTAGATAACTAGTTAGATAGACAGACAGACAAGATAGACATAGGTATGAAGCTGAGATAGGAAGATAGACTAAATAAATAAATACACAAACAAACAAATAAATAAATATACAAACAAACAAATAAACAAATAAACAAACAAACAAATAAATAAATAAATAAATAAATAAATAAATAAATAAATAAATATGTAGTTGTAGTATGTATATTTGTAGTGTGTCGACAGGAGGGAGGCTCTTTGAAGAGTTTCTGTTTCTTACTGTCAGTGTTGAAAGGCTGCAGAAAGAGAGATAGAGCAAAAGAGAAAAAGAAAAAAGAAAGAAAATGGAGAAAGAGAAAGAAAGAGGCAAAGAGAGAATATGGAATGAGACTAACATGGCGCTGCTGGCGGTAGAGCTGGACAGGGCAGTACTGGAGATCACCCCACACTTGGAGCATTTCAGGAGCAGCCTGCTACGCGCTTCCAGCGGTGGACTTCAGGACCCAGTACACACACACACACACACATATATATATATTCACATGGGGAAAAGGTGGACGTGACACACAGAAGTTGGAAAGTAGGAAGGAATATCAATTTTAAAAAATGTCACTCATAAAATATCCATCCATACACCCACAAATGGCACAGAGGCATAAGGTTTGAATGCAGATCGGAAGGGAGCGGCAAATGGAAGAGTCGGACGACAAAACAAGTACATAAGGAAAAAGGGAACACAAAATAGAGAGGGAAAAAAAGAGAGAGAAAGAAAAAATTAAGTAATGCAAGAGAATGGCATCAAGCAATGAACAACAGCAATGGCAGAGAAATCTGTAATGAATGTCACAGCGTGAAAGTAGCTTGCGTTTGCATGTGTGTGTGTGTGTGTGTGAGAGACAATGATGGCAGGAGAATGAGAAAATGGAGAGAAGCACAGTAGAATGCAAGCACAGATCATTAACAATGAGCAGATGAGGCAGATGGGAGCTGCAAAGACTAACCTACTTCAGCTGCTCACTGAAGTGTGTGTGTGTGTTATAGTATTTGTGTGTGAAAACAGGAAAAAGACTGATGCAGAGAGGAGAGCTACACTCCCACACACAAGCACACACACAGAAGCACACACCTGATACTGCTTTTGACTCCTGATTTGTGTAAGCAATGTTAAAAAGCAGATCAGTGTGTCCAGGTTGGTCTCCCACAGGTCATTAACCAGGAAGTTCAGTTTTTAATGAAGCCCTTTACAAACTCCCTCGGCTTTATAAGGTCTTTATAAGGTCTAGGGTGTAAAAGCACTAACAATTGCTTAATGTTTGTGTGAATGTGTAATTACATATGTATTTTATCATGGTCCATTGGGATATTTTCGTATTTTTAAATAATGATTTTTTTTTAATCAGGGAAGATTACACAAAAAAACACAAAACAAAAATTTAAACAAAACAAAACAAAAATTTAAAACAATACAATAAATTTTAACAAACCAAAACTATAAATAAAAACAAAAACAAAAATTTTTTTTTGTATATATACAGTTGAAGTCAGAATAATTCCCCAATTTTTTCAGATTTTTTTAGCACTATTCTAAACACAAAAGTTTTAGGAACTAATTTCTAATAACTGATTTATTTTATCCTCGACTTGATGAAAGTAAATCATATTTGAATAGATATTTTCAACATACTTCTATACAGCTTAAATTGAAATTTAAAGGCTTAACTAGGTTAATTAAGTTAACTAGGCAGGTTAGGGTAATTAGGCAAGACATTGTATAATTATGGTTCGTTCTGTAGACGGTCGAGTAAAAATATAGCTTAAAGCGGCTAATAATTTTGTCCCGATAATAGTATTCTAAAAAATTAAAAACTGCTTTTATTCTAGCCGAAATGAAACAAATAAGACTTCATCCAGAAGAAAAAAGATTATTAGACATACTGTGAAAATGTCCTTGCTCTGTTAAACATCATTTGGGAAATATTTAAAAACGAAGAAAAAAGTTCATAGGGGGCTAATAATTCACATTAGGGAAGACTGTGAACGAAACAAAAAAACAAAACAAAACAAAACAAAACAAAACAAAACAAAACAAAACAAAACAAAACAAAACAAAACAAAACAAAACAAAACAAAACAAAACAAAACAAAACAAAACAAAACAAACTAAACTAAACTAAACTAAACTAAACTAAACTAAACTAGATAACCTAAGCTAAGCTAAAAAAAAAAGCAATAAATTAAAACAAAACTAAACTTTTTTCAATTTAAACCCAAACCATATGAAACAACACAAAAAAACAATTAAAATGATAAATTAAAAAAAAAAAAAATAAATAATGAACAATTATGACAAATGGCACTTGTGTTCAACATAAACTCTTTGAAAGTGTAGATATTTTAAAAACAAGACTAAGATATGGAAACATATATATAATAACATATTTCAATTCATCAGCATCTTCTTTGTAATCATCTATGACATTTACTGTACTAACAATTTGAAAACCAATTTGTGAAAACCAATCAAAACTAATTTGTGAGTTGCAAATTGTCAGGCTTGTGGCAAAAATGTTATCGAAATAAACAAAAGTGCCTCACAAAACAAGATGCAAGCCCTTGTATAATTACACTGACCTATCATGGCTGTTGCAGTTCAAGTGAAATGAGAAAACAAAGTGTCAAGTGCATTTACTGTAGATCTGTGCAAGTTGCACAATTTATATTTATGTTTGTGCTAAGACTAATAGCGGTACCAATCACATATGGAAGCTTCTGAATGCAATAGACAATTATATAAGATTTAGATTAGATAACACTAAAAAAGACACAACAAAGTTCAGAAACAATGAAGAGATTCATTTTTCAGCTTCTCTGATTATTAGTGGGCATTTCTGCATAACTTGTGCCATTAAAAATAAATGCTCCTAGAGATGCAGAGGAGCACTATTAAATTAATGGCATAAAACGGCATGCTTTGTTTTTTGTTCCTTTAAAAAATGTGAATATTATAATATGCATATGTTGCTGGTTCTATGCTTTGAATTATAAAGCATTTTTGTTTCAGTTGTAGTAGTTATTTTGTATGTGTTCCGAGGGACTATTACTTCATTCATTGTCCTTTGAGTGCCTTTATTCATCAGGGGTCGCCACAGCGGAATGAACTGCCAACTTATCCAGCATACGTTTTACACAGCCGATGCCCTTCCAGCTGCAACCCAGTACTGGGAAACACCCATACACACTCATTCAAACATATACACTACAACCAATATAGGTTATTCAATTCACATATAGCGCATGTCTTTTGAATGTGGGGGAAACCAGAGCACCTGGAGGAAACCCACATCAACACAGGGAGAACATGCAAACTCCACACAGAAATGGCAACTGGCTCAGCCGGGACTCAAACCAGCAAATTTCTTGCTGTGAGGCGACAGTGCTAACCACTGAGCCACCGTGTCACCTTCAAGGGACTAATTAAAACTATTTAAAACACACACACACACGCACACGCGCACGCACGCACGCACGCACGCACGCACGCACACACACACACACACACACACACACACACACACACACACACACACACACACACACACACACACACACACAAAGTTGGGTAAAAATGTGCTCAGGACATCAGAAATATGGAAATGAGGGGCACCTGGGGTCAGAAACTAACAAAGTGGACTTGACACATTAATTAACACTCTCAAACATAAAAATATGCATAAAACCAAATTTTGTTTAGCATAAAAAGTGACTGTTTTATGAAATGTGAATTAAAAAAGAAGTATATACAGTTAAAGTCAAACTGATTAGCCCTCCTGTCAAATTTGTTTTCTTGACCGTCTACAGAACAAACCATCATTATACAATAACTTGCCTAATTACCCTAACCTTAACCTAATTAAGCTTTTAAATGTCACTTTAAGCTGTATAGAAGTGTCTTGAAAAATATCTAGTCAAATATTATCTACTGTCATCATAGCATAGATAAAATAAATCAGTTATTAGAAATGAGTTATTAAAACTATTATGTTTGTTTAAAAATGTGTTGAAAAAAATATTCTCTCTGTTAAACGGAAATGAGGGAAAAAGATAAACAGGGGTTCTAATAATTTAGGGGGGGCTAATAACAGACTTCAACTGTATGTGACATGCAGCATGAATATGGAAATGAATTAGACTGGATTTCAACACTAGCACATTTTATTTTATGTACAAGCCACAAGCTGAAAAATCCATAGTTAGCCATTGCAGCTCCCATTATACATTGATCTCGCTTGAACATAAACATTACAGGAAAAGAAAAGTGAGGGGGGAAAGACAAATCAATTAGAAGAAAATTGCAGAATGTACTCTTTGCCTGGAGGGATTACAAATATCCAGTCATTGGATTAGTTCAGATCTCTGATTAGCTCCTCATTCAATTAGTAAGACCCACTGTTTCCTGCCAAGACACCGGCCGTGGTGGTCCACCGAAAGCAATGCCACAGATCTAAATGACCATTTGTGTGCATGCATTCAAATCGGGGAAGTACTTGGTTGCTATTAGATGCACTTATTTAGCTCGTTCATGGTGGACATTAAGGAAGTTCTCATGCTTTCAACTTAGTGTTGGTGAAAAATGTGCTTATGCATAACAGTGAGCTCATTTTAACCCTCATAACGCATTCAGAATCGCAACCAGGGGTCATTTGTACACATAATAATATACAAACGACGTGGAGATAATTGTTTGTAGCCTTCCATTTAAAGAAAGAAAAACTACAGTCGTCGCTGAAATAACTTGAAACAGTAAAGAAAAGTAATGGTTAAGTAAAAATGACTGAAAATAAATGAATAAAAGAGTACTAATGATTTCATCCACATCTGTGTATTAGGAATATTTTAATATTGTTTATTAAAGCTATGCTGTATCGGATCAATAACTTCTCATTATTGAGTAGATGTGTAAACATTTTCTTTTTAATAAGTATGAATTAGATTCTGATGAGACATGTTATTTAAATATGTCACTGTGTAATTTTTATGTGGACATTAAAATGTTAGAATTAGCTCTATTAACCCTGCAAATCTTATTTGAAAGAAAAAACAACACCAAAAAATATAAATATCACTCTTAAACATTTTTAAAAAGAAAGCTTATTTTGTTTACTCGAATATACATTTACTTTCAGGTTCAAAAAATGTATAAATATATTAAAAAATCTTTAATTCATTGTTAATAGGTATATGTAAAACCTATAAATATACATTTCT
Organism: Danio rerio; assembly: GCF_052040795.2. Taxonomy (NCBI): domain Eukaryota; kingdom Metazoa; phylum Chordata; class Actinopteri; order Cypriniformes; family Danionidae; genus Danio; species Danio rerio. Next base: position 41,039,431 of record NC_141039.2, read on the forward strand.
GTCTGGTTCTTGAAGCTGATTGGCTGATAGCGGTGCAATGTTCTGCAATATCAGCACTCTTAAAGCTCTTCACCCTTGTGTATTACTCCACCCACATGACATGCAGAGGAATAAGCTCACAACAGTTTGACAAATATTGCTGCTGTTGGACAACATAATGTACTTTTGAAACTTTTTTAGACAAGGGTGTAGTTTAGTTTTAAGGTTGGTGCCTGTTTTAAAAAAAATTATAATTTCGCTTCATATCAACACGTTGGCGGCCATCAGCATAGCAAAAAAAAAAAAGAAAAAAAAATGTATTCACTTTACGCCACAAGATGGCAACAGAGACAGCATAATAATTACTTAGGGAGAAAAAGTCAGCATAAATTTCAAACTACAGCTGAACAATTAATTTTAGAAAAGGTAAAAGACATTCTAAGTCGATCTCTCTTTTGCATTTTGTAGTGTTGTATTTATAACATAGTAATCTGTAGTGTTTGCTTTGCTCAGGCTTTTTCAGTGTTAATTGATGTAATCTCCCAATTGCAGCAGAGAAATACTGGGAAATCTCTATAGACTGATGGCATTTCATGCTGCTCAGCCTTATAATCTTAAAATGTGAGCAAAATCAGCTGTTTTGTCATCACTTTAGATGTTACGCTAGAGAATCATTCAAATACTAGCTCTAAAGTGATGTTTGTGAAGCAGCAACAGTTTCTGCTGTTCTGAGCGTCATCTGCAGATTTGAATGGTGATACAAAAGTGTTTTTAGACTCTCCGTGTTTGAATGTCTTTCTTATATACACAATTGTGCCATCAAACTGTTTTTATAAATGCAATATCACACTAGTAGCAGTGCAAAATGGCTGTATATCGTCACTGGTGGGACAATGCAGGTACCTCCTGACCAGTACCGATATACAACCAAATTGCACTGCTAGTCATGTGATATTGCTCATAAATAATGCAATGGTTTGTCAATAAACATACGTACAATTTACAATTATGTATAACTTTTGAGATGATATGATATGAAAGATAATATATGCATACACAAACACACACAGTTAAAGTCAGAACTATTAGCTCCCCCTGAATTATTAGCCCCATTGTTTATTTTTCCCCAATTTCTGTTTAACGGAGAGGAGATTTTTTCAACACATTTCTAAACATAATATTTTTATGATATCAACTCATTTCTAATGATTTATTTTATCTTTGCCATGACGACAGTATATAGTATTTGACCAGATATTTTTAAAGACATTTCTATACAGCTTAAAGTGACATTTAAGGGCTTAACTAGGTTAATTAGGTTAACTAGGCAGGTTAGGGTAATTAGGCAAGTTATTGTATAATGATGGTTTGTTCTGTAGACTATCAAGAAAAAATATATAGCTTAAAGGGGCTAAATATTTTTATCTTAAAATGGTTCTTAAAAAATGTAAAACTCCTTTCATTCTGGCCGAAATAAAACAAATAAGACTTTCTCCAAAAGAATAAATATTACCAGACATACTGGGAAAATTTCCTTGCTCTGTTAAACATTATTTAGGAAATATTTAAAAAAGAAAAAAAAATCAAAGGGGGCTAATAATTCTGTCTTCAATGGTATATTTCTAAATTTAGAAATACATTTATTTATGTTTTTATTTATCTTATTACCTGAAACGGAATGTATATTCAAGTAAAATAAATTAGATTTGTTAAAAAAACTATTATTGAATGATACTGCAACTAATACCAATTACAATCGTACATATTTTCACAATAGTGTTATTCTTCATGTGAATACTGAGTCTCCGAGCATTTGCTAAAGCTTGTTTCGTAACAAAACAAAATTTTAGTAAAAGGCACTTAGATGCATTACGGGGGTTAAAAATTGCACTCATCTCTGTAAAAAAACTGTATATTACTGATGGAGCTCAGTAAAAAAAGTGCTCTAGAAGTTTGCAGGTACTTTATTGCCGATTCACTGAGCGGAATGGGAATATTCAATCTCTCTGAGCAGTTTAGCCTCTTGTTTGAGGTGAGGGATGTGGCGGTCCACTCATTAACACAAGTGTTTAATGGATCACTCTGCTTTGTGTCCAATCAAACAAAGGCAAAACAGAACAAGCGTTTTAAAAGCACAAGGGCTCCTTGATCCTGTCAGTATGTGCAGCAACATGAACAATGAATATACACTTAGCTAATGACAGAGCTATCAGAAGACTAGCCCGAGGTTAGCAGGCCAGCAAATCAATACAAGTCCATTAATGAAGCTGTCATATCTTGGCTTTCAGTCTGATGTTTTTCAACTTTTAGTGGTATTGTGTGCGTGTGTGTGCATGTGTGTGTGTGTGAAAGAGAGAGAGCATGAGCAATTTATTTCGGCAAAACATTTGACAGGATATTTTAAAACCTTCAACAGGCCAGTGGTAAATGAGTGACTGGGTGCAAATCCAGAAATAAATGAGTATCATAGAGCCGCTACTTTGACCTTCACTTACCCTGCTCTCTGCTTTTTGGACTTGTCTGAGATGCCGTCTCTAGACATGAGCTTGTTGAAGACCACGATTCCTATCAGCATGTTTACCTGCAACAACAAGACACAAGTAGAGTTATTTAGATTGCTGGTCTCTTTCTGATTTATTTAAGGAGGATTATGCTGGTTATGTTAAAGTCAGGATCTTGTTCAGCTGTTAAGCACATTTTAAGATGGTTGGGCATAAAAATGAGTTTGGTGTTTAACATTTGAATGCAGTGTTGCTCATTTAACCAGTTGTTAACAGGGTTGTGAATCTGAGAGTATCCTTAGAATTTCAAAAGTAGCAAGCAAAATGCAGAACAGTACTTTGAATTTGAATGAATCGAAAAACTATTTTAAACAAAAGAAATTCATTCAACTATTTAGTAATCAGACCGAGAAATAGACAGAGGTAAAGAGAGATGAACCAAAAGACAGGCAGACAGACAGATACATTGATAGCTACAGTGACAGACAGAAAGACAAGACAGACAAGATAGACAGACAGACAGACAGACAGACAGACAGACAGACAGACAGACAGACAGACAGACAGACAGACAAACTAATAATCAATTG